>NW_027649601.1:2500-108576 GCF_053477335.1 Acartia tonsa | reverse complement strand
CGATTCTATATAAGAGAAAGGGAAGCCACTATTATAAATATACTACACCCTTCCCTCCTTCTACTGTAATTTTCTTATTTTTGAAGCTAGAAGAAAATTTTTTGGAGAAAATGTTTATCTTTATGTAAATTTTATATTAGAAATATCAAATATAAATTTCAGCGGCCGCAGCTGTACTTGGCAGCTGCCAGCTGCCACTGTCAGCGGTAAAACAGCGGTGGATCTTTATGAAATTTTAATACATTATGTAGACACGTAAGAAAATCTTAAGTTTAATTAAGTTTCAATTTGAAACCAAAAATTGAGGTCACAGGAGCCTTTTAAAGATATCGGGTGTCCTGGAGGATCAGGACCTGCAGGATCATACCTGGAACCTGAAATTGACTTGAACACCTACATATATTTAATATGAGGATGTACGGCAGCATCCTAGTTTAGGAGTGGAGATACCCGGTATCATGAAAATTAAACCCCCCCCCGGGGGTATGCATCTATTTTGACACCCGGTATGCATCAATTTTGACCCGGTATATATTAATTTGGTCACCCCAATTTTTTTTGCTTAAAACAGACAAATGGGTAATGAACAATATATAGTGGGTCAAAAATAAAGCATACAGGGTACAAAATTAAAGATAGGGGGTAAAAAGATAAAGGGTCAAACATACACCCCCCCCCCCCCAGTATGCATCAATTTTGACCCGGTATATATTAATTTGGTCACCTCAACTTTTTTGCTTAAACAGTCAAATGGGTAATGAACAATGGATAGTGGGTCAAAATAAAAGCATACAGGGTATAAAATTAAAGATACGGGGTAAAAAGATAAAGGGTCATTGTTACTAATATATAGGGCCTGAAATTTGGCCTGGAATAGCTGAGGCTTCATCCTCAATGGAGTTATGAGATGATTAGACTGCTCAATAAAATGGACCATCTCCTTCCCTTGTCATGTGATGGACACAAAAGAGGCAAGCTATTTGCAATAAAGCAAAAAAATTGGGGTGACCAAATTGATACATACCGGGTCTAAATTGATGCATACGGGGTGTCCAAATTGATGCATACAGGGTGTCAAAATAGATGCATACCGGGGGGGGGGGTAAATGTTTGACCATCTATCTTAATTTTGTTGGTGTCATAGGAAAATGTTATTATAAAACTTTGGGGACTAGTGTAATAAACAGCCAATTGTCCCTCTCTCTCTATTTCTACTGGTGCAATAAATTCTTATATTAAAGTAACAGGATGTCTAACTGTCTTTCTTTTTCTCAGAGAGAGATGAGACAACGGATTGTTTATTACACTTGTCCCCAAAGTTTTTTTTAATAATGTTTATAAGAGTTTTGGGGACCTGAGAGAATTTTGTTTGGTTGGTTTATATTAAGTTGAGTTTTCAAAGTTTAAACCACTAATCGTAATCTAAAGAAGGGTTAATTTTGTGAATCATGTACATTAATTTATTTTACATTGTCTTATCCCTTTATATACCTACTTTTTTTCTATGCAAGGATCAGCGGACCAATTTGGTTTCTTTAATTCATTGAAGCTTTGGGTTGGTTTTGAGTATTTAAAAGCGAAGCTTTTCTATAATTAGGGTCGGTCCGTCCGTCGGTCCGTCTGTCCATCCGTCCGTCACGGAAAGCTTTTTCGTTAATTTAGACATGTTAGAATTGTCCTATTGATTTCAAATTTTGCATGGTGATTCCTTGAGTAGTTAGGTATGATTTAGAAAGCGTAGCAACTCTATAATCATTACCAAAATGTCCGTACGCCTATTTTAAACATGTTGATTTTTTTCACTTTTTTAAATATCTTTTTCCGTTAATTTAGGCATGTTAGAATTGTCCTATCGATTTCAAATTTTGCATGGTGATTCCTGTAATAGTTAGGTACTAGTTAGAAAGCGTAGCAACTCTATAATTATTACCAGAATGTCCGTACATCCATTTTAAACATGTTAATTTTTTTACATTTTTAACAACAAATTTGTATGTGACCTAATTATCCGATTGGTCTGATTTTTGGTATACTGATTCCTGGAACAACAAAGTACAATATTATAAGCAAAGCAACTCTATAATCAAGTCCTAAAAATGTCAGTATGTCCATAATCATTATCCTGTATCAAGCAGTTTTTCAACAAATTTACTAACAATTTTGCTTTGACTCTTATACATTCGCATTCTGATTATTCAGTTCTGACATTATACAAGTGTTAATGTCCGTTTGTCCTACCGTTTCAGAGCTTCGCTTTTATGGATGTTGTCATCCTTGTTTAAAAACAATTTCTATAAAAGTACCAAAAGTTTTTGAATACAAAAATAAGGGAGTATGTATTTAAAACTTTAAGCACTAGTATAATTAACAGTCCAATATCCCCTCCCTCCCTGTTTATAATACTGATAACCAGTGGACCTATTGGGTTTTTTTATTCCATAAAGATTTTTCTCGTATTCATTCAAATCCGGTGGATATGAACCGGTTCTCATCAATACGAAAAAACTATGTCTAGCATCGTATTATATCCAGTTTTCTACGAATATAGAAATGTACAATCATAAGATTAAAACTAGTTTTTTTAGTTAAAACCAGTTTTTTTAGCCGGTGCCTTCGGCACCACGGGGCTAAAAAAACTAGTTTTAATCTTATAATTGTACATTCTATATCCGCGGAAAGCCATTTATAATACGATACGAGAAATAACTATGAACAGTATTTTCTTAATTAACAAATTTTTATATAAAAGTAACATAATCAGTGTATATCTGCCTTTGTGTACCGAAGGATCTTGATAACTGCTAAACCGATATCCTTCTCCTTTACAGTGTAGCTTCTCATAGGTCCTGGGAAGGTTCATAACAAAACATAACATAATAACATAATAAAAAAATACACATATCCTCCCCCCTCCAAAAAAAGATTTTACTTTATCTTTTTAATTTATAATAAACTAGCGACTTCGCCTCTAAGGGCACTTGAGATGAATGGGGAAATTGACCCTCCCCCCTGATTTGAATTTTAGTTTTAAAAAGATGAATTTGGAAAATAAAATGTTTTTTTTTAAGAGTGGTGTGTGGTACTCTTACACAAAATAGTTGTAAACCTTCCCAGGACCTATGAGAAGCTACACTGTAAATGAGAACTATAACGGTTCAGTGGTTAGCAAGATCCTTCGGTACACCTAGACATACACAAATCCTTACTTTTTATATAAATAAGAAATGATTATCTAAATTCTTTAATTTAAAAGAACAAATTGGTCCACCGGTTATCATGATTTTGTATATCCGTATCATAAACAGGGAGGGAGGGGACATTGGACTGTAAATTAAACTGGTGCCCAAAGTTTTAGATACATACTCCTTTATTTATGTGCTCAAAAAACTTTTATTAGACAAAGCCCAATCTTTCCTACTTTCGATTCCTATGACGTCATAAAAATGAGGGAGATGAGAGGAGAAGTGGGAAAGAAAACCCTTAAAAAGAGGTGGATAATCTCTCATTTTTATGACGTCACAGGAATCAAAAGTAGGACAGATTGGGCTTTGTCCTTTTTATTATATTCTAATTGGTTGGTTAGCAGTAATGAAACACATATTTCAACCAAAAGGGATCATTTTGTTTATTATTATAAGGGATGTACATCAATTTTTCTTATACTAGCGGCCACGCCCCTAGAGGCCTCTCCCCCAAAATAGTTAAAAACCTTCCCGGGACCTATGAGTAGCGGCCCTGTTAAGGAGAACCCGATCGGTTCAGCAAGATCCTTTGGTACAGACAGACAAACAAACAAACAGACATCCTCTTTATGATAAGGTTTATCTAATCCCTTTAAATAAAAGTAAAATAATTTTATTTCAATAGGACTATTCAATCATCAAATATCGGGACTTTGGTACCCAAAATTATATAACAAGGTTAGTAAAAAACTTTGGGTACTCTTGTTAAATTTTCATTGGTTGATTCTTTTAAGTATCTGATATTAGTGTCTAAACTAACCAACCAATAATTGACATCTACAGAAGATATTATTTTTGTCTATCATCAATGGGTACGTACATCAATTTACTGTCCAAAGTTTTAAATCCCGGACTTTGGACTCTAAATTATACTGGTACCCAAAATTATATAACAACAAAAAACTTTGAGTACTCTTAAATTATTAATGGGTATCCAAATTTTTCACCCAATAATTTTCATCTACACAAGGGGTAATTTTGTCTTTCATCAATGGGTACGAACATCAATTTAACGGCCATTGTCTTATCCCTTTAGATCCATTAGTAAATCTTTATCATATACACACATACATAGACACACACACACACGCACACTCACACACACACACACAAACACACACACACACAAACAATCTTTATCAAATATCTTTATTGGATAAACAAAATTAAAAACAAGGATGACAACATCCATAAGTAGCGAAGCACAAAAATCTTTTTTTTGACGGGTGGTGATGTAAAAAATCAGGATAGGGAGGGGGGGATACCGGGTATGTCCACTCCTAAACTAGGATTATCCCTTTCTTTTTTTTACAAGTTTAAATACAATTCTTTTAACTTTTTTATAGGAAACTTTTATATATTTCTTTAAAATCCAGTATTTAGAGTAAGTCCTGTATGAGACTAGGTGTAAAGATATCAGTTATAAAACTTTGGGTACCAGGTGTAGTTTACAGTGAAATGTTTACTAATGTTTATAAAACTTTGGGTACCAAGTGTAATATACAGTCCAATGTTTACAAATTGTTATAATACTTTGGGTACCCAATGTAATTTAAAGTTCAATTTACTAATGGTTATAAAACTTTGGGTACCAAATATAACTTACAGTCCAATGGTTACTAATGGTTATAAAAGTTTGGGTACCAATTAGTCCTGTTAATATAATTAGCCTTATTCATTACAGGTTTATTAATTGAGAGAAAATTGTCTGTAATATGATGCATTTCAGTATGGCTGAGAACCGATTCTAATCTAGCGGATATTTATCGGTTGCGAAGCCATTTTTAACGTTAACTTTTCTTTCAAAAAAAAACTATTTAAAATAAAGATAGGAGTCTGAAAAGTTTTGTGTAGATTCCTTAAACAAATTAGAATCGCCGCTCTTTTATGCTTCGTGCTCGATTTTTAACTTTAAAACCCTTTAATTATGCGATGTTTGTCCGTAGGTTATTTACGTTTACGTTTCGTATCAATTAAATTTCAACAAAATTAACGTTAACTTTTTTTTGCAAAAAAAAACAATTAAAATAAAGATAGGAGTCTGAAAATTTTTGTGTAGATTCCTCAAACAAATGAAAATCGCCGCTATGTTATGCTTTGTGCTCGATTTTTAACTTTAAAATCCTTTAATTATGCGATGTTTGTCCGTAGGTACTAAATGACACTAAAAATATCTCCTCAAATCACGATCCCCCTTTGAATGGCCCTAACTCGGTAGTTTTTAATCGTAAATCAATGAAATTTTAAACATAGTTAGTTTAAGTAGTTTCTAGTACACACAAAAAATTTTATTAATATTGAAGCAATACGAAAAAAGTTATCGCTTTCGTAAAAAAGGCACTAAAAACAATAAGAAAACAGCATTATAAACTCTCTCAAAACTGGTTTTTATCTGTACCTATTAAATTAGCTTAAAAATAGCATTAAATTTGACGATTTTAACGTTAAAACAATGTTGAAAACAGCAAAAAAGGCCGTTATTCTATAGCCATTACATTACTTTAAAAGTATAGTCAAAAAAATGTTAAAAATCACGTTTTTTTATTCACCTATTGGTCTGTATTAATTCTCTATCTAGGGACTTACATCTATTGGGAGTAAAATCAAGAAAAAGTTAAAATATTTGTTTAGTTTAAAAATTCACACATAGATGTCTCCAAGTTTTAAGGAAACTTAGACTTGCCAAATTACAATATGACCATACAGGCATTAAAAAACACATAACAAACACTTATAAACAAAGGCCAAACTATTTTATCCTATACTTTTATCATTTTAATCATCTTTTATATGTGATCAGAGCCTCCTGCTACTTCTATCTAGTCCTTAACAAGGTATTAACCACTCCCAACCAACCCTTTCCCCTCTTTGAAATAGAATTGGGGTCAAAGATGATTATTAGTCTAGAGGAAATTCGCGCGAGGAATGACCTCAATAGACTTGACCCCCCCCCCCCCTGTATGTGTCGGTTTTGACACCCGGTATATGTCTAAACGGACACCCCCCTACATATTGATATATAGGGGGGTGTCCATTTTGACATATACTGGGGGTCTAAAATGACGCATACGGGGGGTATCCATTTTGATACACACCGGGTGTCAAAATAGATGCATACCCCCGGGGGGGGGTTTAATTTTCATGATACCGGGTATGTCCACTCCTAAACTAGGATTATCCCAGGATGTACTACTAGAGGATATTTTTGTATTTTGGTAAGATAAAATGCTTTGTTTAAGTCAAAAAAAATATTTTTGCTCTTGCTACCTGGATAACCCTGCTGTTTGCTGGCATCTTGTGCCCGCCAGGATGAAAATATTTAAAAAATTCCAACTCTCAGTTATGTGTCATACCTATACTTAAAAAGTTTGGGCTCTTAATTTTACACACACAGAAAATGATAGAAACCCCCCCCCCCTGACCATTAAGGGTTAATGGGGGGAGTGCGCAGATTATTTGTTGAATGTGTCCTAATAACACAATTAAACTTATCATTTTTAAACTCCTAAATAAGTGAAAGATTTGTTTAATATAATATTATTATTTATTAGTAGAATCTTTCAACAGAAAATCTGAAATTTAGTTGCTAGGCTATCAATATCATCATTAAATCCTATTTCTATTTGTTTTTATGTATTTATATAGAACTTTAACTATGTTTGATATTTAATTGTTTACCCCATTTGCAGTATTTTTAAAGATACTGAGGGTGAAGCAGATAATATACTATAACCCTAAGCCTGTTTGTATAGTCCTATTCATTTCAATTATTGCATAATAAGTTCTGTTTCAATGTAAAAAATCCCAAATAGTATGTACATAATTTTAAATTTAATGAATTGTTTTATTGTTATGATATAATATTTACATTATATATTTAAATTATTAGCTTAGATGTTAAATATTAATAATCCAAGAATAAGCTATGCTTTAAAAAAATAAGTTTCTTATTGAAATGTAACCCCCATCTTTCACTAATACAAATGTCAATTTATCACTAACTTAACTTATCTGTGTTTTGAACAAATTTTAATAGTGATAATTTTTTTTATCAATTATAGTCGAATATATTTTAGTACATTTAAGCCAAATCTTCATTGACAAATACAAACACAAACAAAAATAGAAATAAAATCATTTTTAAGACTGTTTATGTCCTTGTTATTATCTAAAATTGAAACATTGAATATGTTTATAATTTATATACTTTTTTTATAATTAGATGTGTTGCTTTCGGGATGGTGTTTTAATGTAACTGATGCTCCAATAAATATCTGCAACACAGGTAAAGGAAAGGAGAGGACATTAGACACTAAAGTTATATAAACATATTTTCTTATTATAAGTTTTGGAGCTTTTAATAAATCCAAATTGGATAGTATCATTTTCAAAATTATTCAATCATTTTAATCTTTAAAAGGGGTATTTTAATGAAATGAGGTATTTCATTTGGCTTCAATTTACATTAAGCGAAATATGACTTTGACTGACTTATAGTCAGAAATACATTTTTAAGTGGTCGCATTCTAAATATCATTTTAAAAAAATTCTTTTTCGGTCAGAAATTTTATTTAAGTTAGTTTTATCTGTTGCACATCCCCTCTTTGTCTAATTCCGATATGAACCCGCCCTATTATACATATTCTATGTTTTGAATTATTCTTGATTCAGGAAGTAGATACAGTCAAATTATATATTCATGTGTTTAGATGGAAATTGTGATTTACCCACTAATGCAAACTGTACCATGTTTACAGATGGACGGTCTGATACCTTTCCCCTTCCATGTGAGTTTATTTAGTTTCATCACTTTAAACTTTAACTTTCTGTTTTTTCCTTGTTGTTAGGCAGCATCTTATAATATAAAGTAGTAGTATACAGTTTGTATAGAGCTAAAGATCTCAGAAATTGCTCTAAATGAAAGCTTTATAAATATCTTGGTATAGTTATAAGTTGCATTTTTTCCCTCCAACCCATTTTTATAGCGGCTAAGGGTAAAGTAACTAGTACAAAACAAAGTAAAACATTATTTGTATTTGTAAGATGTTAAGCAAAAGATCTCCCTAACATGTTCATTTAAAGCAAATTTAAGCAATTTTCTATTGTAGAGCCATTTGAATCTAGGGGTGCACCTTTCTATAATACAAATAAGAAGTCTGTTATCTTTTAAGGTTGTCAAACCCAATAAAAAATCCTCCCTAAGCGGAGATGTGTAGTTCAGACAAAGATTTTAAAATGGAAACAAAAAATATTATTTAGATAATAGGATAATGAAAAATAATGAGAACAATTTATTCTATGTTCAAGTGCTAACAACCTGCTATTCATATTTAGGTAATTGTCGTGGTTCGTGGTGGTGTTTACATCGTCAAATCAATATTTGTAAGTTATTATTTCTAAATCTAATCTTTTCCTCTTTGTACAAATCTTATAACATCACTTCCTTGCTAAATTCAACTTTAAAATTATTATTTTAGTTACATAAATTATAAAATATTAATTAGGATATAAGTTATGTAACAAATAGAGAAGTACTATAAGCCTTGCATAAGTGTATGTGTCTGTGTTTGAATTTATGCATTCAACAAACTATAATGTCAAAGTGTGTGAGGTAGTGCCTGTGTGTGTGTGTGGTAATGCATATGTGTGTGTGTTAGTGCATGTGGGTGTGTTTGTGTTTGTGCTAATGTGTATGTGTGTGGTTGTGCGTGTAAGTGGTGCATGCTGCATGCTATTATTCATTCTGTCTAAAATAAGAGTAAAGTAAATATTGAAATAGTATCAAACATTATAACATTATAACAGATTAACCCTAATAAAAGTATTTATTAACATCTGCAGCCCATATTTCTCAATGAATTATAAAAAAATTTACATGTCCTTTTCTCTATAGATTTCCACTTAAGTAAATATAAAAATATTTTTTTTACATCAGTTAACAGCTGAGATTTTTAGAGCTAAAGTTTTGAAAAAGTGGCTGAGGAAAAAGTAACATTTCAAGAAAAATGCTTTTTTAAAGTGAAATTGCGTGTTTTCTTCTTAATTTCAATACTTTTTATAAAACTTATATAAAGATGTTTCCAAGAAATTTATTTCATGCTGCAAGCACTTTTTTCACTTGTTCTAAAAGGCATTTTTAGATAAGTGAATATTGCAAAAACACCCCTACACAAAGAAATCCTATAAAACATACTAGTAGACCAAAAGTTTACATAAACAGAAATCAAACATTTTTTTTTTTTATTAAAATAAGTTAAAAAACAAAAAATTACAGCTACAAATTTTTATTAAACATTTAACAATTTAAATGATTTTTATGTGTCCTAGATTAATTTGATATGTGGGCTTGAATTTATTGGTAAAGGTGGCGTTAATCCTTCCAGTAATGAGCATAAATTGGGTAGGAGTTTATTTAAGGTCATAATAATAAGTAGGAGATATTATAAGATTTGAGGGAAAATGGTTATAAGAAAAATGCATTCAGTAAAATTTAAAAAGTAGTTTTTTATATGTAAAAATAATGTTTTTTAATGCAATAGAAAAAGTATCAATTGTAAACTTGCTCTTCTTTCTTATTTGTTTTTTAACGGGTTGAGAAAAAGTAATATTCTAATAAAAAACTAAGAAATATTTAGCTATATCCAGTTTCTCAAGCACTTTTTCCATACTTTGGCACTAAAAATCTCGGCTGTTAACCCATTAATGACAATAGGGTCTTAAACGACGCACAAATTCAAACCTATACTATCACTCTATTTTTTTTATGCTGTCCTTTTTTAATGTTTGTAAATAACTGAATAGAGCTTCAAGTTTTGTCCTCTACATTGCTTGGCCTCTTACTTCATTCGATGACCAGATGAAATCATATTTTCATGGCAGAAGTGGAAAAAATAGGAAAATATTTCCACACCAGGCCTAACTTTTTTCTTTTAAAGAATTAAAACATACTTATTCATAATTAATTATAGCATTTGTTATATATTTTTAGTTTCTGCTAAGTTTTCTTTTATTTTAGTTAGTTTAAATACTTTATTTTGATAAATTGTTGTGCGTCGTATTCGACGCATTCGGACTAATCATTTTAGCCATTGCGTCCTTTTTGACCTTATAGGACTAATCATTTTAGGATTTTACTGTATAATCTCCTATAATCTACTAGTTGCTACGCCCCTAACCTCTAGGACGTGTGGGGGATGTCAGGAAAATGGCTTAAAACCATCCCAAGGTATTTATAAAGCTTCCCTGATAAGTAAAACCAATTCAGACCTTCAATTTCTGTAATCTTTGGCTTGAGCCAAAAAACCTTACTACTTTATAGTATGGAATACAATACAAGCAGCGGCTACGCCCCTAGAGGCATCTAGGGCCCCTTAGATTGCATGGGGAGTCAAATCCCCTCTTTCAATTACAATTTTTTAAAGAAAAAGTTTTTTTTTTAAATTTTTTTTTTATTTTCTAGGGATGATTTCTCTTAAGGGATGGTGGTGGTACCCTCCTTCAAAATAGTTATAAACCTTACCAGGACCTAGTAGAAGCTACCATGTAACGGAGCACCATATAGGTTCAGTGGTTAGCAAGGTCCTTTGGTACACACACAAAGACATACAATAACATGTTACTTTATTTTAAGGATATAAAAGTAGTAGCGCATATAATCTACAACTAGGGTCTGTCTGTACGTCCACCTGTCTGTATTTCCATAATTGCATCCAAATAAATAATAGCTACCTTACAACTAGGGAATGTATGTATGTCTGTCTATATATCTAAAATTACAGCCAATTAAAGACTGTAAATATGTTTATACTTCCGTAATTTTTATTGCAGCCTAGCTGTTAATATATTCATAAAAATAGCGCAAATACTCTACAATTATGGTCTGTCTGTACATCCGTCCGTCTGTATATATATAATTGCATCCAAATAATTAACAACTACGCTACAACTAAGAAATGTATTGGTTAGGGATCTAAAATAGTAAGTCAATGGCCGATAAATTGATGTACTTACTCAGGGATATTATACCATAAAATCTTTCTGTAGATTACATTTAGTGGTTGAAACATTTGGACACTTAATAACCAACCAATCAAAATACAAATACAATTCCCCACAGTTGGTAAGACAACAAATAAGAAAAAGTTATTATAAAACTTAAAGGATTAACAGGGGCTGGGGGGGGGGGGGGTTGAGGGGTTGTCATGTATTGGGTTGTTCAATATAATTGTCGACAAAATCATATTTTTTTGCTAAACATTGTAATAAAGTGAAAGGGTATCTATCTGTGTATCTGCTTAACTGATATGCTTCTTTTTTTACTTTGTAGCTTCTCATAGGTCCTAGGAAGGTTTACAACTATTTTTGGGGAGGTTACCTCCACCCTCCAAAGAGAAATTGCCCCTTGAAAAAGACCCCCCAACACAAGAAAAAATAGAATTAACTTAATGAAATTAATTCTTTTTAAATAAAAAATATTGTTGTTGAATTTAATGACCTCTCCCCATCTCAAGTGCTCCTAAAGGCCTCTAGGGGCGTAGCCACTAGTACTAAATAATTATATTTTGAATTGTTTCATACAGACGAATGGACGTACAGACCGACACTGATTGTAGAGTATCTGTGTTATGTATCCTTTTAATAAAGTAACAGGATATACTTTCTACATGTGTCTGTGTGTTGTGTACCAAGGGATCTCACTAACCACTGAACCGATATGGTTCTCCTTTACATGGTAGCTTCTCATAGAACCTGGTAAGGTTAATAAATATTTTGGGGGAGAGTACCACCACCCTCCAAAGAGAAATCGCCACTTTAAAAAGACCCCCAACACAAGAAAAAATAGAATGAACTTAATGAAATTAATTCTTTTTAAATCTAAAATAAAAAATATTGTTGTAGAATTCAATGACCTCTCCCCATCCCAAGTGCCCCTAAAGGCCTCTAGGGGCGTAGCCACTAGTACTAAATAATTATATTCTGAATTGTTTTATACAGACAAATGGACGTACAGACAGACACTGATTGTAGAGTATCTGTGTTATGTATCCTTTTAATAAAGTAACAGGATCTAAATACATTCTACATACATGTGTCTGTGTGTACTAAGGGATCTCACTAACCCCTGAACCGATATGGTTCTCCTTTACATTTTAGCTTCTCATAGGACCTGGTAAGGTTTATAACTATTTTGGGGGAGAGTACCACAACCGCTTTAGGAGAAATCACCCCTAGAAAATAATAAACCCCTCTCATTATTTTTTTAAAATTTTTCTTTAAAAACTGTAATTGAAAGAGGGGGTTTGACTCCCCCCAAACCCAAGGGCCCCTGGATGCCTCTAGGGGCGAAGCCGCTGCTAGTATAGTGTTCCATACTATAAAGTAGTAAGGTTTTTGTCTGAAGCTAAAGATTATAGAAATTTCGGGTCTGAATTGGTTTTACTTATCAGGAAAGCTTTATAAATATCTTGGGATGGTTTTATGCTATTTTTCTGACATTCCCCACCCACCCTAGAGGTTAGGGGCGAAGCAACTAATAGATTATACAGTAAAAGCCTAAGATAATTAGTCCGATATGGTACATAATAGACGCATGGGAAAAATGATTAGTCCGAATGCGTCGGAAACGACGCAAAAAAAAAACTTCTTTGGTATGCCACAAATCAAAAAATCTAAAAATACAAATGTCTTACAATCCCTTAAGGAAGCTGTGTTAAAAATTTCAAGTGATTCTGACGACAGGGGGGAAGTTCGGCACTAATGGGTTAATAGATTTTTTAAAAAAATATTTTTTTATCTACTTATGTGGAAATCTATAGAGAAAAGGACATGTAAATTATTTTAAAAATTTGTTGAGAAATATGGGCTGCAGATGCTAAAAAATACTTTTTCGGGGGTCAATCTGTACAATATACATAAATATAAAATAAATGCATCTAAATTGTTTTTTGTAATGCTTCGTCAAGTAAAGATTATCATATGATATGCAATTCTATGAATGTATTGAAAAGTCATTATTAGTTCTAGTCAAAATATTTTACTATCTTATATAGACATTTCAGAGTAGCTTTAGTACTTTAACTTATATAAGGAATGAATTGTGATATTAAATGATTTAAAAGAATAAACTTGAATATTGCATACCCAATCATAAATATTATTAGTGGATGATTATTGTGATGAAGGAAAAGGTAACATTTCATTTTTTCAAAATTGAAAAAAAAATTTCTAAGAGGATAATACCTATCTTTTTAGCTGATATGATTTTTCATTCCAATTCTAAACATTCAATAAAGACTTGAATTACTTCAACCACCTAACTGTCTGATTGTCATGGATTTAATTTTTGTATGTTCATTAAAATGAATACTTTTGAATTATGTTTTGAAATTTGTACCATTAGTAATTTTTGTATAGCCAAGGTACAAAACACACTTTGGCGGTGTGACAGAGCCATGGATTCTTCTTATTGCAAGGTAAATAATAACAATGCAAACTATGAAAAAAACTGAAACCCAGTTATTGTAAAACAGGATGTTTTTCTGTCTGTATGTACCCAACAACCTTGCTTACTGCTTAACCCATATAGTTCTCCTTTATAGGGTAACTTTTCATATGTCCTAGGAAGGTTTTTAACTACTTTATAACAACATCATCCCAAGAGAAATTGTCAAAAAATATAATATACTTTAAAACATCATTGCAGGGCAGTGCCAGTGTTGTGCAAACATAAATAAAATAAAGTTGATCTTAACAAAGACAAATTATTTCTCAAAATACAAAAGAAAACATTTAAAGTGCCATTATAGGTATCTAGGGGCTTAGCCACTAGTTTCCCTTAAAGTTCCTAGCTAGCACATAAACCTCCATCCACCCTTTTTATAATTAAAAAAAAACATTTAAAGTGCCATTAGATGGAGTAAACATTCTGTAATTATTCACTAGAAAAATCACTTAAAGAACTTCTACATTAGGGTGGGTTGATAGTGGGAACGTGCACCTGATTATTATTAAAATATTACACCTCTGGATGATTTAAAATTGATTTCAAGTCTAAAAACCGCTGGCGACCACACCTTCAATTGTATAGCTATTTTTAAATGGGAATAAAAAAAAATTAATTCAAACCTATGGCTTCATGGTCCTCCCTGAAATGGCCTTGAGGAGTAGAATCAGGAACTTTTGTCCTTTTAAAAATATCTTGGTCCTAGCCACAGAAATGACTAAAGAACCCAGCATTGTTAGTTTTTTTTTTTTGAAAATTGGCCAACTTTTATTGTTTTTTCAGTCATTTCTTAGGCTAGAAAAGTGATATTTTGAAACAGACAAAATTTCCTGAATCTACTCCTCAAAGCAGTTTCAGGCAGCACCAAGAAGCCTTAGTTCTCATTTAAATTAGTTTCCATTTGAAATTATCTAAACCATTGAATGTGTGGTCGCCAGCGGTTTTAGACTTAAGATAAATTTAAGATCATCCAGAGGTTTTTTTTATTTTTAGTAGAGTGTCTAGACATGAAATGATATTTTCTTGGAAAAAAATATTTGTTAGAACCAGCAGAAATGATTTTATACTATATATAAATTTCTTGTCTGCTAGGAATTGTGTTACTTGAAAAGAAATAAGACCTTTATAAGGTTTTCTTAATGTCATTGCTTGAGCATGAATTGGTTTATTTTGTATTCATTTTTGATCAAAACTGTAGGTTTTCTATTGAAAAAAGTGAAGCATTTTTTTTTAAACACCCTTTACCCTTAATGGTCGGGGAGGGGCATTGAACGCCCCCCCTCCAGTTTTTTCTCTCTCATTTTCTGTGTGTGAAAGAGCCCAAACTGCAAAAATATTTTTTTGATACAGGTGTTCAAGTCAATTTCAGGTCCTGATCCTCCAAGTCTCCAGAAATCTATAAAAGACTCCTGTGGTCGCAATTTTTGACTTAGAGATTTCAAATTTTAGACTTAAGCTTTTCTTACATGACTACATAATGTAAATCAAAAATTCATAAAGATCTGCCGCTGTTTTCCCGCCAATCACTGACTACAATGGCTGGCAGCTGCCAATTACAGCTGCGGCCGCTGAAATTTATATTATGATATTTCAAATATAAAATTTACATAAAAATAAATATTTTCTGCAAAAAAAATTGACTTTGACTTACTTAAGGTCGGAAATTCATCATAAAACAGGGAACTTGCACAAAAAATTTTAGGAACTAGATTGACCAATTAAGGTGCGGCAAGGGGCCCGACTGTTAAAGTGATCAAGAATTCATTTTTTCAAAATGCATTTTAGTTTACCTTTTCCTATTTTTAAAGTAATTTCCATAGAATAATGCCTTAAAAGTTCAACTAAGTTAGAAAAAAATCAGTTTAAAATGCCGAGCTTATTTCCACCTAAAGTTCACATTAAAATCTGTGCAACAATTAAACTATGGAATAATAAGCCATTTCTTCGCTCACAGATAAAAACAAAAAAATCAATACTTAGGAAATATTTTTATAATACATCTTTATTAATATTTGTCTTCAAACTTTCTTTAAAATGTAATGAAAAAGTTTGGTTCATTTTATAAAATCACTAACCGAATTTCGGTATGTTTGAGCTGTTATAAAGACAATAGAAAAATTGTTTAAATCTATAGAAAGAATGATATTTAAGAATTAAATTGTTTAAAACACACACACACACTTAACGCACCCACCCACGAACCCACTTGCTACCTGCATAACCAGGGAACTAGGGGCATAAGACAATGGCCGTTAAATTAATGGATATTCACAATGAAAATATACACAAAATTACCCATTCTGTAAACAATATTTGGTGGTTTAAACATTTGGACACTCAAAGTAATAAACTAACCAATTAAAATTCTATGAAAGTCCCCAAAGTTAATTAGCCAACCAACAAAATGTCATTAACTTTGGGAACTAATGTAATAAAAAGCCAAATATCCATTACCTCCCTGCATACAATTACATACAGAAGGGTTGAGTTTTAAATGAAAAGATTTAACAATATCCTATTTTATAAAGTTGTAAGCTTTTTTTATCTGTAGAGAAGGGACTGCTGAAACAATATGGTTCACTTTTACAGTGAAGCTTCTTATAGTTTTTGGGAAAGGTTTTAGGCTATTTTATTTTTATTAAAAAAGTCGTTTGTTGGTTTTAAGCTATTTTTCTGCCCTTTTATATCCCTTTGAATATCCCTAGATACTAGAGACACAGTTGCTTGTGGATTAAATAAAAATTAGAAAAATATAAATTTAGATTTGTTTCTTTTTATACATTAAATAATATTTATTTAACAACTAACCCCCCAGGTTAAAATCTGAATGTGTTAGAAAGAAAAACAGAGAGAGAGAGAGAGAGAGAGAGATAGAGAGAAAGAGAGAGAGAGAGAGAGAGAGAGAAGGAGAGAGAGGGGTTATACTCAAAAAATGCCTATCTTAGAAAACGCTTATAATAAAAACTTTGGTTCATTTAAAGGATACAAAGGATACAAATACAACAAAACCCGCAAACTTGTTTCCTTTCTATGACCAAAACTTATAAATTATTTTGTGGGTTAAAGCTTATTTTGAATATCTACTATAAGTAGCCCTCTTTCTGTTTAAGTTAATAAATTATATTTAAGTAATACACACATCCTAAATATAAATTGTTATAATAATGTAACAGGATGTCTGTATGTTTGTCTGTTCTAAAGGATCTTGCTAACAGCTGAACCAGTATGGTTCTCCTTTACAGGGTAGCTCGTTATAAGTTCTAGAAATGTTTATAACTATTTTGGAAGAGAATACCACCACCCTCCAAAACGATTTATACATTATACATTAAAAATTTAAATTTTTAAAATTTAAATTTTTTATGGAAGTTTGAAGCTTTTTTAGCAAGTAGTAAATATTGAGATAGGATGAGGGTGCTATGTTCACAATTGACAACTATAAATCATTTGACCTTATATCCATATTTGGTAATATCTTTTCGATTATCGGTAGAAATCGTTTAATCTCCCCTTAAAAAGAAATTATAAACCTTTTTGGTTAGTTTAATATGTATGTAACAAAAAAATTTATTCTACTCTAAATTTGCAAGTAAACTTCAACAAAAAGATTGTTATTTGTCAATTTTGATATGTTTTAAGATATGTATAATAAAACACAAAATACAATGATGTTTTCAAGGGAATAAATTTGTTTTTTTAATGTTTGATTTATTTTTAAATGGGAAGTATTTAAGACTTAATTCTCAAAACAGTACTCTTAAAAAACATTAATCAGTGACATATATCGACTTTTTCCCAGCTTCGTGAACACTTTAAGGGTTTATATTTTATAAGTTGAAAATGAAATGGGTATTTATAATTCCTATATGTTTTTATTTTTTTTTTATTTTTTATTAATTGATTCTTTATTTGTCTTTATCATTTACTTAAAAAAATTACATTAAAAGTATAACAATATTAATTTAAAACTCATTTAAAATATTCAAGTTGGATAAAAATTGTTTATGTACACATATATAAAAGAATATCATTTCAAAATTACATTGGTTAAATAAAAAAGATTTTTACAATCTGTGACATTCCCTTCGTTCAGTCATATTTTAATTCCTCAAAAATTATAATGGATCACATTTAAGGTGTGATTGGCAGACTGAATAAAGAAGGGATGGGCAGGGACAGTTTTATTAAGAGCAGAATGCTCTAACACTGTTAGGTACAAGGGTCGCCAGAGGATGAATTAAGGATAATTTTCGACTGGTCCCTTACCTTGTTATTGCCCCTATAACTCAAGTCACAGATCCTGGGCAGAGACAATTTTATTAAGAGCAGAATGCTCTAACATTGTTAGGTACAAGGGTCGCCAGAGGATGAATTAAGGATAATTTTCGACTGGTCCTTTACCTTAGTATTGCCCCTATAACTCAAGTCACAGATCCTGTGGTATTCCCCTAGCCCAGTCATCAATAAAGCCTCCAAAAAAATAGTGTATCACATATTAATTTAATATGTTAATTTGGCATCCAGAAAAGAAAACATGCTGAAATGGGGTGTAGGGATCAAACCCCTTTTGACAGGGTTCTAAAACCCATAATATACCACTCTAAAATTGATGTCAATTTAAAAATTAATCACATATTAAGATTTATGGTGGTGTAATATGCTTCCATTTGTTCATTTTGAATTTTACATATTTATGTTTGTCTATATAAATTTATTATTTAAGTATGTTATTTGATGTTCAGGAGATTTGTTTAGATAAAGGGTGAGCAAGAAAAAATGCGTACCTTTTTAAAATTGAAATTACACGGCTTGTGTTAATAGTAGAAAAATGTTATGCATATTGTTAGAACCGCTATGAAGTCTTTTTTTAGGAAATATAAAAAACAATTCCTGTGCTACGCATAGTTTAGAAGCTACGTGTTAAAATGTCCCAACTGACTTAAAACTTGACTTGCGAGTAAATTTTGGGACATTTTACCATCTGGCTCCTAAACTATGTGTAGCACAGGAACTGTTCTTATATTTCCAAAAAATACAGTTCATAGCAGTTCTAACGGTATGCGTAACATTTTTCTAGTATTAACACAAGATGTGCAATTTGAAATTTAAAAATGTAGGCATCTCTTTTTGCAAAATATCTTCTCTAATTTTTAGTTATATTTTAAAATTTACTCGCAAGTCAAGTTTTACAACAGTTGGGACATTTTAACACGTAGCTCCCTAACTATACATATCAGAGGAATCGTTCTTATATTTCCAAAAAATAGAGTTCAAAGTGGTTCTAACGATATGCATAATATTTTTCTACCATTAACACAACCTGTGCAATTTGAATTTTAAAAAGGAACCCATTTTTTTTGCTCACACTTTAGCTATTCTGTTTTTCATTGAATATTTGTCCACCCTCAGGCTTGACCACCTAACCATACATCTGACACTGATATAAAATCTTCTTGATGTCTGTACATCCTACTTGATTTCAATTTTTATACTTTAAAACTGAATAAAAACATATATTCTAAAGCACCTTTAATCAAAAACGCTTTAAAGTTGATTGTGGGCACTTCGAATGCCCTGGTAAAGATATGGCCTTCAAACTTAAATATGTTCTTGACATGTCCCCAATAACTCTATATCTCAATTTTAAAGGGTTTTGAAGCCATTCTTGCAAATTATACAGGTTGACCGTCGAAAAAGTATTTTTTAGCATCTGTAGCCCTTATTTCTCAATGAATTATTAAAAAAATGTATATGTCCTTGTTCACTATATATTTCCACATAAGTAGATATAAAAATATTTTTTAAACTCCATTAACACCGGAGATTTTTAGAGCTAAAGTTTTGAAAAAGTGACTGTAGAAAAAGTAACTTTTAACATGAAACGACTTTTTTAGCAAAATTAAGGAAGAAATCCTTTTATTTTTGTTACTAGCAGAAACTTTATACAAAAATTAAATAAAAAATTTAGGTTTTGAGTAAAAGCATTTTTTGCACATATTTTTTGAGTCTTCTTAGTTTAATGATATTTTGAAAAACTTACTTATAAGGCAAAATTGTTTCAGATTAAAAAAAACAATTAAATCTTTATGAATATAACAGGAAAATTGTTTTTGTTTCATAATCCTAACTTTAATAACAAAAAAAGTTATAAAGAAAATAAAATTACAACATAATGTTTCTTTAGTCTAAAAAGCTTAATTAACCCCCTATTAATTGATTGAGATGTAAGAAAAGGGGTCGGAGCAACTGTCATAATTAATTCTTTTCATAAAAAAGGGTAAATAAATAACCTAAAATTTGCAAATAATCAATTGATTCTGTAGCATTTTTTGCCATTAAAAATTGATATTTTTTGGTGGAATAAAAAAAAATAATTAGTTAACTTGTTTTTCTTTGTGTATCGTTATTCAGTTGCCAGAAAAACATAATATAACCATCCAAAAATTATGAGAAACAAAAAAAAGTATTTTTCTCAGTCACTTTTTCAAAACTTTAGCTCTAAAAATCTCCGGTGTTAATGGAGGTAAAATTAAAATTTTCATATATGCTTGTGTGGAAATGTACAGAGAACACATATATAGACATTTTCTAATAATTCATTGAGAAATAGGGGCTACAGATGCTAAAAAATACTTTTTCAAGGGTCAATCTGTAGAAGATTCAAACATAAGAAAAATTTCTAGATGTTGACACCTAATTTTGGAATTTTTATCTTACTGTTCTTTTTTTTAAAAAATCAAATATTTCTTTGTTGTTCTATTAATGGTCTTTAAAAAACGAAGAAAATAAGCCATTAATCATTAAATTCTGATAACTATGAGTGAGGTTAAATTGCTTTCAAAAAGTTCTCATAAAAAAAACACTTTAATAACTTGATATCATGATGCAACCAAACCTATCCCTGGGACATAAGACTTAGGTAATAAAAAAATATTGTTTCTGAATGATATCTTTCTATTATTCAGAAACAATTAGAAACTACCACAACTACAACTCTATCAACAACAACTACCACCACCACTACAACAACAACAACTCTATCAACGACAACTACCACTACTACTATAACAACTACCACCACTACTACAACAATAACAACTACCACTACTACTACTACAGCAACTACTACAACTCTATCAACAACAACTACCACTACTACTACAACAACATCAACTCCTACCCCATCAACTACCACTACTACAACAATAACTACTACCAATAGTAAAACAACAACAATAACCACCATTACCACTGCTACAACAACTACTACAACTCTATCAACAACAATTACTACCACTACTACAACTACAGTTAGAGAATGTACCAAAATAGGTAATAAAACAAATCAATAGACAGAGCATACATTGACTTCTTGTCCTTTAAAATAGATTAGACTATTCTGAATCCTACATAAAGATGTTTTAAGATTAAATCAAAATTTAAGTTAGAAATTTCAACAGAAAAGATATAAACAAAAGGCCAAATAAATATTACATTGAGTTTCATAGTTACATTTAATTATTTTTGGATTTGTAGTATTATGTTAATATATCATTTACAGATAATCGTGGTCTGGAATGGGTTGCATTATTTAATGAACTAGCAATAAAAAACTGTTCTGAAACTTCCAATTCCACAGGTGCAGTATACTGTCAATTTCAATGTTTAAAGGTTTAGATTAAACATATCATAAAAAGACATGGTTTATCTTATGATTAAGTTTTTAAGTGATCCTTTCAAACCTGAAATTGTAAATGTAAGCTTGAGTCTGTTTCCAATTTATTTAAAATTGATTAAAGTATATAAAATATATAAAAGTCAGTTGTCTGAATAATATCAAGGTTAACCAAAATAAGGACTTTTGGTATATAAATGCTCAGGTTACTGAAAAGTATTTCAAGAAAAGCAAAGAAATGTTTTCTTATATAACTATACCTTAAATGTACATTGAGATATAAGTATTGAGGTACTATATAAATATTTCAGAAGGATATGCATATTGGTTTTGTGATGGAACTATAGGAGACTTCAACAGTTCAGAGCCTGATAGGTAAGATTTATTCAAATCAACAAAAATAAATTAACATCCTATAATAAAAGAAGTGAAATGTTCCTAAAGGTCCTTAAATAAATGCATGGTCTTAACAATTGTAAGAAAGGATGAAAACAAAACTTGTTTTTAGGAGCCAATGTTATGAATCCTGGGTAGCGGACATAGACAACATGATAAATGAAGGTGAAAACTTTTTGAACTGTTATTTTACTAAACAATGGATCAAGGCTACTTTTTACAAATTATGATTATTTTAAATGATAAGATTATTATTGTGTTGATACAAAATCTTCATAAGAAAGTAAACTTTATATAACATGAATTGTTGATAGTTTTTTTTCTGTCTACCTCTCCTTTTGTTTGTCAGTGTTTTTATAATATCTTTTATATTCATAACAATACATTTCTTTTTTGAATTCCTCCCTGTCTGTCTTTTGGTCAAAAATGAGATTTTCTCAATTTCTGTTGACAAATTATTATTATATTTTTTAAGCTTTTACTGACATCCATCTGAATAGAAATAATATTGTCTGTTATTCTTTACTTTACTTTACAGTTAAATAATCAACAATAACAATACTCAAATCATGTTTTTAAAGGTTCCAATACAGACAATGAGATTGTTGATTACATCATTGAAGAATTGAGCCAGGATAACAAGGTATTGACTTTTTTCTCTTCTTTAACCTAGAAAATCTAAAGTAATTATCATTTTGTGTGTTATTTATTTTCTTATATTGATTAGGAGCAATTTGGAGGAACTAAAATCAGATTAACAGAGGCATTAGATAAACTTGTGTTTGATGGACAAAATGAGTCCAGGTAAAGTTTACATTAAATTGTTATGCCAAATAAAGCGTTTTTCAGGAAGCCTTGTTTTTTTTTCATTCTTTCCTGCTGTTCTTGTTTAAAATACTGCTTTTCACATTTAGCTTTAAACAGTAGGTAAATCTGAAACATAATAGCACTGACTGTTGATTTAGATTAGTCTTAAAACTTGATATGGTGATTCCTGTAACAAATTAGAACACATTATAAATTGCAGAAACCTTTACTTTATTTACAGAAATTCATACACAGTTGTTATATTATCAAGTGTATATAGTTTGGTTCTTTCACAAGCATATTTACTGTACATTTTTTATTCAATTTTATATCCCAGAAAGATCTGCCACTCTTCTGATTTTGAGTATTTTTTTATGGAAAATATAACTTAAATTTAAATGTAATTTTAAATTAAACTATTGATTTGATTAAAAAAAAGAGACTGATATTTCATTTCATGCAGGCTCTGTAGATTTTTTTCTATATATTTATAAAAAGCTTTGATATTGTTAAAGTGCCTGTAAGCAATGGAACCCTCCACCCCATTTAAAATAAATTGAATATATACATGAGGGCATATAAGTCTAATATTTTTTTATGTACTCTAGTGAAGATGGCTATGATACCAATTTTGTCAACACATACCTGAATGTGACAGATCAGATGTTTAGGTATAAAAAGAATTCTCTAAATATATATTTTATTTTGAAAGATGTCAAAGCTTTTTTATTGTGGTAGGGGTAGGGTATACATTCTCTAAATGAAAGCTAATTTTAAATTGGTAACTATTTACAATTTTTTAAATATAATTTTTGTTGTTTTGTTAAGTGAATGTAACCTCATTTAAGTACATTAGTTTCAGAAAGGGCAATAATATATCAGAACATTGAAATTGAAAGTCATATTAGATCACTAAAGGATATGGTATTATGATTATTCAAACCAATATGATAATATAACAAATGATAACATATCTAGGTCTTATCTTGGCTGGGAGGAAATTACTGATATGGAAACTAAAATGAAAACTGTAGTTAAAAAATTAGGTATGAATATATAATAGAAATTTTTATACACTTGCATGTAATTTAAATCTTTTTTATTATCTTTACATTGTATTTTAGAAACAATTGATCAAGTGGGATACAAGCTGGGAAATGCATTAGTCAATACAAAATCTAGGTAATCTCATTTTATTTTATTAATCCAATCTAAATTCTTAGAGAGTTTCTTTAATAGTAAAGGAGATAATTGAAAGCAGATTTGATAAAACTAAAATTACAAAAACTTTTGAGATTATATTTTCATTAAGAATGTGTAAAGCACCACATTTCCTGTTGGGTTAATATTCTTTTAATTTTATTGTTGAAAATAAAGGAAAACCGGGCAGAGAGAGAAAAAAAAAAAAAAAAAAAAAATACCTAAACTTTGTTAAAGAAAATTCAAGTTTTAATTCTGCTCTTCAGATGTGAAGACTCAGTTACTGAACAATTTGCAGCAATAGAGCTTCAAGTGAAAACTCTAGTCAAAAATCAAGATTCAGATGAATACTGTTTTCAACTTAACCAAGTAATTATATATTAAGATGTTTTGGATAATCGAATATCCAATTATCAATACTAATAGAGATAATCAAAGAACTTTACATATGTTATTAAGGGAACAATATGTGTTGAGTTGGAATTGGAGAAAGGAGATTGTACTATTTTTGTGGTGACATCAATCAAGGCAAAACAAGATGTTAATGACAAGAACTCTCCTATATTTGCAGAGTAAGATAATTTACTATTATTCAAATATGTATTCTACAACCAGGGTAAGATTAATAGACTTAACCCATTAGTGCCGAGCGCCACTTTTATGGGCCGATCGAGCTGAAAGTTTCAGGGAAGCTTTATAATGGTCAAAACGGAATTCGTATTTTTTTGTTTTGCTCCAGTGGCGTGCACAGGAAAGTTACAAAAAAACCCGGTTCGGCTCGGCCATAAATACCAACCAGGCATTATTACCCGTTTTGGGCGGTTTCCGCCGGCGTTAAAACCCGGTTTTGCCGTAAAAACCCGGTTATTTCGACCAAAAATTGAAAAATGTAATTTTTGAACGCCAAAAGTGAGATGAACACTTTTTAGAACTTTGATACGATCCGAAATTGAAAACTACACAACCTCATGTACTCTATAGAGCTACAAGTATAATACGAAGCGATTTATTTCAAATTTAGTGTTTCGGCTATAGGTGCCGCCGTTTTTGGGTAAAAAAACCCGTTGCTCGAAGTTTTAAAAGACACACACTACAAAAAAAGAACATATAAAATTTGGGTGTTACATATCAGAAAACGAGAATAAAACTATTGGGTGACACATATAGAGATTACTAGGGTTATTAGGGTGGCTCAAACCCTTACTAATGACGTAAACTGTTATTTTTATTGGTTGAAAAGTTAAAACCGGGTAATAAAAACCAAAACCGAGCCGGGTTTTAAAACTGTCGGGTATTTATGGCCAAGCTGAACCGGGTCATAATAGGGCGTAAAAAAACAATAAAAAAATCATATAAAAAATAATAATTTGAATAAAACGAATTCACAAATAGATGTACTTGTCAATAAACATTAGATTTCACGAAAAAAATCAGCAACTTTACTATAAAAACAAAAAAGTTAGAAGGGGTATTTTGAATTTTCTTGATTTTCAAATTTTGTTGAGCTATACCGGCAAACGGAAGTAAGCTAAACTGCCTGCTCCAGGGGGAAATGAAAGCCAGGGTAGTAGAGGGGGGATTCATACTGAGAATGATGCAATTATGAAGCCGGAAACCGTTTTTTTTCCATTTTTCGAAACCGGGTTTTTATGCCTGGTTTGGCACTAATGGGTTAAAAAAACTAGCTAAAAGAAAAGTTACAAACTAATATGCTAAGAAATATTTGAATTTGTTGCAATTATTGAAAAAATTGAACGGCTCAATATAATTTTTTTTTTTATTTACATAAAAAAAATTTTTTGTTTTCACCAATAAAGAAATCATTAATGTTACATAATCTGTATAGTACAGGTTTGACTCTAAATATCTTGAAGAATTTAAAATCCAAAAAGGAACAATTCAACATTAAGAGTCAGTTAGCTTTTTAACTTTTTCTTAGCTACTAATTAGTATATTTCATTATATTTTAAACATTTTTTTTAAGTTTGCCAATTGATTCACTCAACAATGGAGGTATGCTTGGTGATAGACTCCTAGGTAATTTAAGATAATATTAAAGGGTATGCACAATTTAGTAATTTTAGCAGAAATAGGATGAGGGGGAGAAAGAAAATTTTTAATCAGCTAAATTCACACTCAATATTTAAAATCTTCTGACTTTTAATATGTATAGCAACTACAAAGATTTTCCCTCACCATATTTATTCCCTCACTGAATTTATTCCATATCTATAGTTTGATAAATAAACATGAATTGAATATTGTTAATTCTTAATTAGTAAATAGAAAGAAATTTAAAATCTAATAGGACTGACCATTAACAATGGAAGTAACAGCAAGGACAAACTGATCTCAACTATAACTTTTAATATGGGAGAAGTATATGAGGTAAACTTGAAAATATCTAGAAAATATGTCAATAATTTCATTTTATTTACCATAATTCTTGTAGAATATTCCTGGATGCCAGTTTATCCCTGGGTATCCAGATTGTATCTACTTTGATACTGAAGAAAATGAGTGGTCTACTAAAGGATGTGTGGTAAGTTTTATGTATTGTATGAGTTGGGAGATTGAAACAAACTTCATGTTAAAAGAAATTCAATTGATGATAAATATTTTACAGTTACTTTACACTCTTGTCTCATATCAATTTTTGTAATCCGAAGTCCTAAGTACAGATTGATTTTCTGTTTTTTTTTATATATACATAATCTAACCCTTGCCTCTATTTTGATATAAATAGAAAACAAGAGGGTATTGTTATTTATGTTTAATACTTTAGGTTATGTTAAGTTAAGATTTTATTAGATATTTTTATGTTTATATATAAAATTAAAGAAATGGGTTTTAAAACAATCTAAACTATTATAGAAAATAATAATAAGAGAAAAACATGACAAATGGTGTTTGATCACATCAGCTTAATTATCAAATCTGCTCATAGTTGTACATTCAAAAAAGGACCATATAGAAGAAACAAAATTAGAGGGATTATTTTTTTAAAAGTGGGTAGCTACGAATTTTCATTTGGTAGATCATAAACTGTTGTATTTTGTCCATTCAAATTTTAAAATTTTATGTGATATTGATAAACCACCTTTATAAACACAAATACAAAACCAGTTCCATTTATAAATAAAAATGTGGGTCATCTCAAAAAACGCCTATTTCAGAAAATGCCTATCTCATAAAACGCCTATCTCAAAAAACGCCCATCTCAGAAAACGCCTTTTTCATAAAATGCCTACTACATTTTTAAAAATTATCTTGTAGTGAAACATGTAAGTTTAAGAAGGTATTGTGAATATTGCACAACAAGTACATTGTACAATCTTCTTGTTGAAATATCTATCCCTGAAGTATAATGTCACTCTTGTACATTCCTTAGGCACTTTTTATTCTTTTAATCATTTTGAGCAATAATATACTACCTAAAGGTTTGTGTTTTAAAAATTAATCACAATTGTATAACAAAAACTTTACCTAGTGAATTCATGTTTTAAGTTTCTTTATTTCATACTAGTGGCTTTGCCCCTAGCTTCTAGGGGCTTTATTATTTGACCTAATATCTTGAGTTAACAGAATATCAGATTAAAATGATTTAAATATGACTAAACCTGTTAAGAGAAATTCATAAAGATGTTGTGGAATTTGGGTTGGGTGAATTAAAAATATGCTTAAAAGAAATTTTATATTCATGTTATATAATTATTAACATACACAAATATTGTAAAAAATATTTATTAATATGATATGCTTTAAAACTATCAGAATTATATAGCTTTTCCTCAAAATAAAAAAATAGTTTAGAATAGTTATTATTATAAACATCGTATTATAAACTGCTTTCCGCAGATATAGAAAGTACAATTATGAGATTAAAAACACTGGTTTTAATCTGATGATTGTACATTTCTATATTCGTAGAAAGCTGGATATAATACAATGCTAGACATAGTTTTTTCGTATGGATGAGAACCAGTTCCTAACCACCGGATTCGAATGAATACAAGAATAATTATTTTAAGTTATAAAGAAATTTAACATTTTGTTAAATTTTACTTTCCATAGATGATATATTTTGGGGGAAAAATAGGGTCAGGTTATTTAAATGTCTCATCCCTATATTCCTTCTTATTTTTATCAGATTAAAAATTATGTACTTTTGAATAAGCTTCAATAATTAAATCCTTTCCTCTAATGAGTTCTCTATCCAATAATTTTCTCCCATCCACCATTTTCCATTTATTTAAAGTATCCCTATTCTCTTATTATAGAAGTCACTCTTTAGTTTAGCATTATATCCATCTTTGTACATAGTTTATTGACTGGTTGATTTGGTAACTGTTTATTTGTGTTTTAGATTAGAGATCATGAATGACAAGTATTTTATTATTCTCTTGGATACTATTTATGAATTAGGCTTTATTTTTAAAAAATGTAGTAGGCATTTTATGAAAAAGGCGTTTTTTGAGATAGGCGTTTTTTAAAATGAGCGTTTTTTGAGATAGGCATTTTCTGAGATGGGCGTTTTTTGAGATAGGATTTTTCTGATTTAGGAGTTTTTTGAGTATAGCCAAAAATCTACTCTATGTTTTTTTATGAAAATCAAAAATTTTAAGCTATATTTAAAAAACGCCTATCTCAAAATACACCCATCTCAGAAATCGCCTATCTTAAAAAACACCTTTTTCATAAGATGCCTACTACATTTTTAAAAATTATCTTGTAGTGATACATGTCAGTCCAAGAAGGTATTGTGAATATTGTATAATATGTACATTATAAATCTTATTGAAATATCTATCTCTATTATATCACTCTTGTACATTCCTTAGGCAATTTTTATTTTTTTAAGCATCTTGATAACAACATACTAAAGGTTTGCTTTTTGAAAATTGATCACAATTGACTAACAAAAACTTTTACATAGTTAATTCTTATTTTAAATTTTTTTTCTTCATATATCTACTGCAAACAACCCAGTTAACTTTTCAGTTACTAGTGGCTTCGCCCCTAGCCTCTAGGGGCTTTATTTCTGAAGGTTCAGGGGAGAATTTTAAAAATTTTGTTTACATATTTTTAGATATTTTTTGTATTTATAACATTTTATTACTCTTTATATCATTTTATAACTCTTTATAACATTCAATAACTCTTTATAACTTTTTATATTGATTTATATTATTTAAAACCTTTGAAATTTTTCTTTTTTTTATTGTTTTTTTTAATTTCTTTGCCATTAGTCTTTTTGGGGCTTCTCCCCCACAGGAGAAGGAAGTTTTCAAAATCTTTTTGAATTTGATAAAACAAAGTTTAAAAGAAGAAAAAAAATTTAAAAAGAAGAAAAATAATTGAAAATATAAAGAAAATATAAAAAAGTATAAAAAAAATATAAAAATTAATAAAAATATATGAAAACATAAAAAACATTAAAATTAGAAAAAAATATTAAAATTTTTTTTTTTGGGGGGTGAATTTTCATTTTTGGGGGGGTTGGGGGTGTCCCACCCCCCAAGAAAATAGATTTAAACCACCACAGGACCAATAGGTTTATACCCTGAAGAGTAGAATCCAATCGGTTCAGTGGTTACTGAGATCTTAAGCTTCAGACGGACGGACGGACAGACATCAAGCTACTTTGTATTATAGATTATAATAAGATAAACAACTATGAGCTCTATTAAAACATACTTCTTATTTACTTATACTTTACATGACTAAACCTAGTACATCTACAATAAGCCCATGAGAGCTTTCCTAAACAGGAAAACTCACTCAGTTCAGTAGTCATTGAAATCCTAACCTTCAGAAAAAATTATATTGTAGGATATTAGAAACAAGCAAACAAAAACTAAAATCCCAACACTAAATTTTTAATTTTTCTATTCTCACCTAGATACTCATCTTGAGGGAAAGTATCTAAACAAAGTTTACCTAATTGTTTGGGAGTACAACAAAATTATTTGGATTTGTTCTTTTTGTGACAATGCCTCTTAAGTGGCGTTTCATCCTATTTTCATATTGGCTTTTGATAATTTATTTTAGGTTAGGATGGTGATTGCCCCACAGGGTTAGGCAATTGGTCCCACAGGGTTAAAGCCCCCTGCAGGGCCTAGAAATAATAGAAAATTTACTGTGAAAATATGAGGAAACACCCCTTAACAGTGACATTGCTATGAAAGGGATTATACTCGTGATAGTTACTTAAACTTACATATAATTCAGAGGAAAGAGGTGTTTGGGAAAAGTGTGACATGTGTGTGTGATCATCTCACTAGTTTTGGAATCATGATGGATTTTAACAATGAAGTTAAAGCTGATGATCCTGGTAAGTTTATTTTTCAATAGTAAACAAAAAAACCAAGACTTGCTCTATTATACAGATTATTCATTTAACTTTCTGTCCTAGACAATTTTTGATTTTTTGAGCTATTTTAAATGCTTCATTGCAAACACAAAGCTTTCATAAAATTACAACTTTCTACATAATGATGACAATGACTTCTGCAGCCATCAAAGATTAATTATTTTGTATGACTATCTTTAACCTACTACTAAAAAGGTCTACTAAAAACATTAAAAGGGTATGAACAGCATTTTTTTCAGTACTTAAGCTTCTCTCCATCATATGTGGTGCCTCCTCCATCTTGGCTATTCTTGTCACTGAAATGTTACTTTATTTTGGAAGGTAATTTTAAAAACTGTTTGAAACTTATCTTTAACCCTTAACGCCCTCCCCCCCCCCCTTCGGGTTTTTCTTTCTCATTTTATGTTTGTAAAAGATGGAGAGCCCACACTGCGTGACTTTTTAAGTATGGGTATGACACATAACTGAGAGTTGGAATTTTTTGAATATCTCCATCCTGGCGGGCACAGGATTCCAGCAAACCTGGCAGGGTCATCCAGGTAAAGAGAAAAACTATTTTTTTGACTTAAAGAAAGCATTTTGACTTACAAAAATACTGAAATATCCTCTAGTAGTACATTCTCATATGAAATACAGGTGTTCAAGTCAATTTAAGGTTCCAGGTACACTGGTCGCCGGAAGGGGAAAGCAGTTTTTTGAAACAGGCTCTCTGAGATTATTACAGATTCTGATATATACATATATAGACTAATGAAAAATGCAAAAAACAAAATCAAAAGCGTTCCTTCTTGAGAGAAAATGCGGGAAAAAAATTTTAGCTATTTCTAACCTAAAATTCACATTGGCAAGACAGTAAAAAATATAAACACATTTTAACATGTCATGCTCAGCACCTAGAAGTGGTAGAAAAATGCTACACATACCATTGGAAAGCTCATAACCTCTAGTTTTCATATTGATATATGACGTTTTTGTACTAATATTAGTTTTTGAGTTATCTTTTGAAGAATACACAAGTTTTATATATGCAGTTTTTTCTTGAATTTTATGTTTGATACTTGTTACACAAACCTTTTACAAATAATATTACTTAGCACCTAGAAGTTATATAATTATTTTATATAGGTAAAATTGTATATTTTGTGTGCTTTCAATTTTAGCTAAATCAAAAATTGTCTTTGAAATGTGTATAGTTTGTAGTAAGAACCAAGGAGGGAGGGGGGGGGGGGAGTTTATACACTTATACAAAATGAAATTCAGTATCAAATTTTTGCCCTGCATGTTTTTGGGCTTGTTGTTATAGTTATTAACCTGATTCATTTTGTAAAATCTCTTATGTGAATAAATCTACCAGTAATACTTTGAAAATTTAATTTTGGCACTTTCCTTCTAGGAACTAGTGGGTTAAAACACTAAAATCACAACCCAGTTAACTTTTCAGTTATTATAATAAGATGAACAACTATGAGCTCTATTAAAACATACTTCTTATTTACTTATACTTTACATACTTATGACTAAACCTAGTACATCTACAATAAGCCCATGAGAGCTTTCCTAAACAGGAAAACTCACTCAGTTCAGTAGTCATTGAAATCCTAACCTTCAGAAAAAATTATATTGTAGGATATTAGAAACAAGCAAACAAAAACTAAAATCCCAACACTAAATTTTTCATTTTTCTATTCTCACACCTTTTTTAAATAATTAAGCTAAGTAGTCACTAAAGATTTTACTTTGTCACTTTTGTTCTTGGGGTTAGTGGGATATAACACCCCCCAAAACACTAAGATTTAAGGCTTGAGCTTATTTTTAAAGATATCAAGATGATTTTTTTAATTTAAAATTTATTCTCATAATTATAATAAGTAGCCACTAAAGATTTCATTTTGGCACTTTTCTTCTTGGGGCTAGTGGGGTAAAACAACCTCTTAAACATTAAAATTATAAGTCAGTATCATATTTTGCCCTTGCTGTTTGTTTTGTTGTTATAGTTATCAAATGATTCTTTTTTAAAATTTTCTTACATGATTGGATCTACCTATAAAGCTTTAAAAATTGAATTTTGGCACTTTTCTTTAGGGGCTTGTGGGGCACAAAAGCCCCTAAAGCACTAAAATTGTAAGTAATGAGATTATTTTTAAAGATATCAAGCTATTTTTTTAATGTAAACATTATTCTTACAATTGAACTAAGTAGTCACTAAAGATTTCATTCTGGCACTTTCCTTCTAGAGTCTAGTGGGGTAAAACACCCTCCAAAATACAAATATTATGAACTCTGAGCTTATTTTCAAAGATATCATGTTAAATTTATTGAAAACTTATTTCATATAATGAAGAAGAAAAAAATTAAGTCCTTTAAAGAGAGTGCCTAATTGAAATCTATAGTGATTTTTTGATCAGGTTTATAACTATAACAACAAGCCCAAACATCAAGAGCAAAATTTTATACTGAATTTCAAGGCCTATAAGTGTATAAACTCTCCTCCTCCCCTTGGATCTTATAAGTTCACAATTGGGAGGGGGGGTTTCACCCCACTCCCCCCTAGAAAGAAAGTGTTAAAATGAATCTTTAGTTGCTACTTAGCCCAATTGTGTGAAAAAGTTTACATCAAAAATCAGCTTGTTATCTCTAAAAATAAGCTCAAGCCTTAAATTCTATTGTTTTGGGGGGTGTTCTTAAGAAGGAAAGTGCCAAAATGAAAGCTTTAGTGGCTACTTAGCTCAGTTATGCAAAAAAGTTTACATTAAAAAATTTGCTTGTTATTTCTAAAAATTCATTTCAGACCTTAGATGTTAGTGTTTTAGGGGCTGTTTTAAGTAACCCATCAGCCCCTAGAAGAAAAGTGCCAAAGTTCAATTTTTAAAGTTTTACTGGTAGATTTAACAAAATGAATCAGGTTAAAAACTATAACAACAAGCCCAAAAACATACAGAGCAAAATTTATACTGAATTTCATTTCATATAAGTGAATAAACTCCCCCCCTCCCTCCTTGGTTCTTAATGCAAAAATTGAAAGAACCCAAAATAAACAATTTTACCTATATAAAACAATTTTATAACTCCTAGGTGCTAAGTAATATAATTTGAAAAGGTTTGTGTAACAAGTATCAAACTTAAAATTCAAGAAAAAACTGCATTTATAAAACTTGTGTATACTTCAGATGATAGCTCAAAACTAATAATAGTACAAAAACGTTATATATCAATATGAAAACTAAAGGTTATGAGTTTTCCAATTGTATGTGTAGCATTTTTCTGCCACTTCTAGGTGCTGAGCAATGACATGTTTAAATTTTTTTTATATTTTTTACTGGCTTGCCAATGTGAATTTTAAGTTAGAAATAGCTAAAATCTTTTTCCCGCATTTTCTCTCAAGCAGGAACGCTTTTGATTTCGTTTTTTGCATTTTTCTTTAGTCTATATATGTATATATCAGAATCTGTAATAATCTTAGAGAGCATGTTTCAAAAGACTGCTTTTCCCTTCTGGCGACTAGTGGGTATGATCCTGCAGGTCCTGATCCTCCAGGTCTCCAGACATCTTTAAAAGGCTCATGTGGCTGCAATTTTTGACTCAAATTTTAAACTTAAGCTTTTCTTACATGTCTACATAATGTATTTTAATTTCATAAAGATCCCCCATGGTTTTCCCGCCAACTGCTGACTGCGGCGGCTGGCAGCTGCCAAGTACAGCTGCGGCCGCTGAAATATATATTAAGATATTGTTAATATAAAATTTACCTAAAGATAAACATATTCTGCAAAAAAATTGTTCTTCTAGCTTAAAAAATAAAAAAATTACAGCCGTTTGAAATATTTAAGTAAAAAAGGACCTAAAAACAAAGGTTGTTAAATAAAAGGGTGAAGCAAAAATTGACCTTGTCCTACTTAAAGTCGGAAATTCATTATCAATCAGGGGACTTGCAGGCTTCTAGCGTTGAACGCCCCCCCCCCCTGACCAATTAAGGTGCGGCAAGGGGTCTGACTGTTAAGGGTTAATAATATGAAATAAATATTTTTCTCTAAATTGCTTCAATTATTCTTTTTCATTAAATTGAATCTGAATTTTTCAATATAGAATATTTTTTTGTTAGGGACAAAGATGATGATGAAGTGGACATGAAGAGGTCTGCCGAGAAAAATCTAAACTTCTGCATGATAATTGCACAACTTGGATTTGTAATCTTTGTAGGTAAATAATGATTAATAAAAGAAGCTACTTACATTCTTCTTCTGTAATGATACTCTGAAAATAAAATATTTGTGTATCTGACTGAATTATTTGTTAAGGTTTTCTTTAATGGAAATTAAATACACGGTGTTTCAGAAAAAACTGCGTTTTCCGTTTTTCTGACACAACCAGAAGGAATACAGAAAAAACGATTATATGTCCTTATTCTCTGTAAAAAAGTACATTAAATTTATAACAGGTGTTTTTCATTATCTCTAAAAATACAGGCTCTCTGATAAATACATAGTTTCCAAAAATGCTTTATGTGAAAAATGTTGTGCAAGAAAAATTAAAATAACTCTTTTATAATGTATAAAAAAATCGTAGAATTTCAATATTAATTTAGAAAAAGGTATAAGAAAAGTACCTTAATGAGTTTTAAAGGTGAAATGCTTTGTAGCTCCTCACAAAAGCATTTTTAAGAAACTGCAAATTGTCATTTTTTCATATTTCTTGATTGTGATTCATTTGCAGTAAAAGAATCTTCTTTAATAACATAGGTTATAGTAAAAAGAAAAAACTCCTTTTTATTTCATAAAAAAATCTCTAAAGACAAAAAAGTTATTCAAGTTTGAATTTTTTTTATTAAAGCATTTAATTACAAATTATGGATAAATTATGAGTTTATATCTTAACCTGTCAATCAAATTAAAGGATTATAGGAATAAATGAGGGGTGGAGAATTACGAACATGAGCAATTTTTAAGGTCATGTTTCTTAAGTATACAAAAAGAAAAACTGAATATTTGTTTTCAGTGAGGGAATTTTAAATGAAAATTATTAGTGTAATTGGTAGAAAATTGTATTGGCCGTATTAAGATGTTGTTTTCAAGTGAATACATTTTTAAAAAACAACCTTAAGGCACAAAATTCTACCAGAAAAAAAGCTTCATACGCATCTTTTGAAATATTTATGCTTTAAAATGCGCCGTTATTTTCAGAGATATTTAAACACACCTGTAACAATTTCGATGCATATTTTTATAGACATATAATTACTTTTTTTGTACTCCCAATGGTTGTTTCCCAAATTTGGAAAACTAGGTTTTTTTTTAAACGCCCTGTATATTATTCTATAAAAAATTTTGATGGTATGATAAAAATCCTATTTTATATCAGAATGTATAATTAGAATTAGGTCATTCCATTTCTTTTTTTTGTTGTTTTACAATAAGCTATAATGTAATATCCATCAACTTTCTACGCTGTTTTGAAAATTCTTTTTTATATTGCTTGTTCTCAATATCTCTCATTGCCTCTCCCTCTCTTAAAGTAGATGTATAATAAAATATATCAATAATATATAATCATTTAATTCACAGCCCAATCTCCACCCTCTTAAGAATTAACAAATAATAGGTTATAATAATATAAGTATTCTAACCTACCAAAACCATACATGGTTTGGAATTATTCTCTAATATGAATGGTTAGACAATGTTATACTCTGTGTCTAAAATATTCATAAATTCCTAGGTAGAAATGATATTTTACCCTGTGCTGTTTGTGAGAGTTTTGGAGCTGCAACCCATTTTGCGTTTGTGGCCTGCTATGCATGGATAGGTATTAATTCTTATATTTCTAACCCAATGTGGTTGTTGATTTTATTAAAATATTCATCAACAACAAGTTTCATAATTTACAAATAAAAAAATTTAATGTTATATAATCTATTGGAAAACTGAAAAAAAAAATTATGTTTTTGTGTCATTATTGTCCTGAGAATCACCTTATTAAAAATTACATAAAGAGGAAACATTTTATTTTGAATTATTTCTTAAAGGACGCCTGCAAGAAATAACACGCTTTAACTGCTGAAAGACTGCCACAAGAAGACCTAATACCCCAAATTTAAAGCCTTCAGCTTCAATAACAAAAAAGTTCTAGGCATTTCAAAATAGCATTTTATGTACAATGGAATTTTTTAAAGATTTCCATTGCTCATAAAAGTAAAAACAATATTAAATTACGTTGCCTAGACATAAAATTATAACCTTATCTTTGTCAGAAACTTAGATTGCCTGTAACTGATTACATTTTTACAATAAAAACACCACATTTCATAGTCAAAATCTATGAAAAAAATTCGATTTAAACTGCATTTTTAAACGAAAATCATAGCGGAAACAAAGGGGTAAACTAATACAAGCTTAGCTGTGATTGGTTGTTAAGCTGATTCAGCCTTCTGATTGGCTACAGTACATTTGGTACAACGCAAGTAAAACTTAATTTTTTTTAATGATTTTGACTATAAAAATGGGTATTTTTATTGTAAAAATATAATTAGTTACTGGAAACCTAAATTTATGACAAAAATAAGCTTATAATTTTGTTTCTAGGCCACGTAGTTTAATTTCAAAGTTTTCAACATGAGCATTGCAATTCTTTCAAAATTTCCATTGTACATAAAATGTCATTTTAAAATGCCTAGAACTTTTTTGTTACAGAAGCTGAAGGCTTCAAATTTGAGGTATTTGGTCTACTTGTGGCAGTCTTTCAGCAGTTAAAGCGTGGTATTTCTTGCATGCTTCCTTTAATGCTCCAGGAATCCTTATGTAAGATTTTAAATGTATAAAATGACAATAACATTTTAAAAATCAAAATAAGATATATCTGAATGATGAATTAAGATTGTTTTTGTTTTTGTGAAGTTCTTGTTTGAGAAATAAGAGTTTCCTTCCAAATTTCTATCAAGCATATAATTTTATGCTTGAAATTAGTTTAGGTAGAGTTACATATGGTACGCACTATCATATTAAGATACTAAACCTTAACAATCTTGTTATATTTTTAGTAATAGATTGTTCACAAGTGTACTACAAATTCTACAACAAGAGGGCACCACAGACAAATCTTCTCTACCTTTCAATTGCTTCATATGGTTTAGCATTTGCAATAGGTGAAGCATATTCATTATAATCTTTTCTTATATATTGGACTTTATATTAGCTTTCAATTTCAATGAAATTTTAGTATTATTTGATCAAAAATAATTTATTATTAATATTTCTTATTAGCTGGAGGAGTGCTCATCACTAGTCTGACAAATGAATCCTATTTCTACCTGAGGAGGTAAACAATAAATACATATAATTACAAAAAATACAATTATGTCTCTTTGTCTGTCCGTTAAGATCTGAAGAAATGCTAAATTAACTTGCATTTAAAAATCAAACAAACACAATACAAGATTTTACAAGATACAGAAAAAAAACAAATAAAAAATTATTTTATTTATGTTTCTCTGGTCAGTATTTTCAAATGCATGCAGCAAAATGATTTTCTTCTAAGAAGAAAAAATTTATAGTTATAAATAGAAATGTTTAAATTTTATAGATTGTAACTGTAATATGTATTTTCAGAAGCGTGGAAGGCCATGTGGATAGTTGCTGGTTGAATGACTGGGCTGAATATGCAATCATCATTCCCATAGGTTTATTTTTTTTTAAGTATTTAAAAGCAAATATTTTCTCTAACTCTGAATGAATTGATAGCTGTTGTTGTTTAATTAAACATGTTAGAATTCTCATAGATATTTCAAACTTGTAATAATTTAACAATAACAAGATACAATATTTTAAGCAAATCATCTCTTAAATAAAGTCCTTAAATTGTAGATAATTTTGTTAAAGGGAGTGTGAACGTAAAAATTTCTCATCTGATTATCAAATCTTAACATTTTCTAAGCACATTTCACTACACTGATTAACCAAAAACGTCCTATTAACAAAAAAATCCAGGAATAATGCCTTGATTTTATGGTATTTTGGGAGGGAAAAAGGAAAAAACAGGGAAAATCTGAACGTTTTTTGTTTCTTATAATGTTTGTAGGGATATTTAACTTGTCATATATAGTTGAAACAATTTACTTACTGTTAAGGATTTATTTTATGATATAAAATTGCCAATTAGTTTTTTTATAACGTAGTAATTAGGTAATAAACACCTATTTTAAATATGTATTATTGACAAAAAAATACCTCACTGTCTACAAAGGGTTGAATCTCATAGGTAATTTAAAATAATAATATCCTTTTTTATTGTGTTGGACAATAAATAACCCACGTTGGAGAACTAGTTTACACTTTTATTAGATTGTTTATAAAGAAATATTGCGTCTTTATTATTTACAAATTTGTAATTAAAGGTGGGCGAGAGATGGGCCATCTTAAGTTTATTGGATACTAATAAAAAAACCTGTTTCTGGCTTTGTTATTGTATTTGGTTTTCAATAAAAATATTGCTTATTCTATCAATTTCTAAGTATCTATACATTGGTTTAAAGCAAGGATTATGTTAAAAGTCAGCTTAACCATTAGGAAAAATCAAGAACTATGTGAAAAAGTTTAATTTTAGCTATAATGTGAGAAAAAAGCAATTTAATGCTCATTTTATATAATACGGAAAATTTCTTCCTTTCCCTTTACCTTATAAAAATCGTTGGGAAAAGCCGTTTTTTAAGCAAACAAAAGCGCTTTTTGCTCTATCTGTGAGATATTATGAATGAGATAATGTTAAGATTTGATATTAAGATGAGAAAAATTTACATTCACAGTCCCTTTAAGACCTATTATTTGATATATTGCTTGTAATTTGTAAATTATCTGTTTGATGAACCCAATAATTTGGACATAGCAACAAAAAAGCTTATTGTTTTTATAATCAAACTTAAGAAAGCTTAATTTATTTTCATCAGCATTAGTATGATACAAAATCATTATCATTTGTTTAGAAAACTATTAAAATTTTAACTGTTATTGTTTTCTAAAAATCAAAATAGACGAAATGGTGCAAAATATTTTTCTAACACCCCCTCCTCCTTTAATTCCCTATCCCCTTAAAAGATTTAATGTAAATTTTAAGGAGTTGCTTTGCTTCTTTGCTTAGTTAGAATGGTCTTGACATATGTTTGGGTAAAGAAAAACTCAAGGTAAATATTTTATTTTTTTTACTTGAAAATTTAAATTGCTCATGCTAAATATTTTAATTGGATAATAATTCAACTTATTTAGTGACACAACATGTGAAATAATCTTTGATCTTCTGGTATCCTTCAGAAGTACATTGGTCCTAACCTTCGTGATAACTCTCAACATTGTCTTTGGTAATTTTATACACATTATAAACTTTAAATTTTTTTCTTAAACTTGAACTTAAAAAAAAGAAATTTTAATATTAAGGTTCATCTTATTCACATAATGATGAACTGACTTTATAAAAGTAAAGATAAATGGAAATACTTAATTGATACTCCCCATCAAAAAAAGTCTAAAGATGGATGTGACCTAAATTTAGTCACCCCAAGACCTTGGTTAAAAGGTGTTTGGAGTAATATAAAATCTACTCTAATGTGGATATATGTACATATTTTTTAGCCTTTTTTGCTGACTCCCAAATCTTTGGCTACATCATTGTTCTTCTTAATGTTTTCCCTGGATTCTTCATCTTGTTGAACAGTACTGTTTTCAACTCTGAGGTAACTCTTGTTTAAATCTAAAATCTATTGATGATTTTGTTTTATTTTGTTTATCAAGTTATCTAAAACGGTTCTTTAGTGAATTCACATTTGCAATGACAAAGGCCATTCAATCCAAAAAATCACTACTGCACACAGTTTTCATTTCTTTTTGCTAATGTGAGAAACTTTGAAATCACAAAGTCAAAACACTTCTCCTGTTCTATTTTATATTGTGCAATGAATGCCTATCATATGAATAGCATTTATTTTGTTTTCAGCTAGACATATATGGAAATCTGAAGAAGAACTTCATAAGAAAGAATGTCTATATAAATGGAATGTCTTATATGGAATATAAATTTGATTGAATTAGATAATGTCTAGGCAGTAAAATCAACTTTTATTTCTAGTAAATGGATGAAATATTTTTTTTAATTTCATGATAATCATAGATTAAAAGAAAGATTTGAATATTATTTGAATACATAATTTGATTTTTGTACAAAGCAAGCCTTTAGGATATTCAGATATTTCAGTCATAAAATAATTTTTCCTTTAAATATTTTCACTTGTTAAAAAAAATCAGGTATTGTTGGTTTTGTGACATCACCTCTTAAGGGGCGTTAATTTGTATTTTCACAATAGCTTTCTACCCAGCATCTATTTATGTGGTTTTGTTTCAATAGAATGTTGCATTGGCATGGTCTTAATTTTTAATTTGTCATGTTTGTGACATATTTAAAGAAAATGACTTGAAATGCCCCTTGAGAGGCATTATCACGAAACCACCAATACCCAAAAATTCTTATAGATTTAAAAACTTTATATTTTTCTTAAAAAGATTTTAAAATTTTGTAATGAATTTAACTAGTTGTGAATAGAAAAAAACCTGGATATTACCTCAGACATGCTTTACCGACCAGGAATTGTTAAGTATAATGAACTAAAGAATAATGGATTGGCCACAATTAGTAATTTAGGAATTATTAATTGTTCTATGTATTTTTTATATTTTTTTAATATAGTTGTTTGCATTTAAAAATAGTTTTTTTACTTATTCTCATTTTTCAAAGCAAAGCTTTTCTATAATTAAGTTTGTTCCGTCCGCCCGTCCATCAGTCTGTAACGGTTAGCTCTTTTTGTTTAGGCATGTCAGAATTGTCCTATTGATTTTAAACTATACATGGTGATTCCTGTAGTAGTTAGGTACAATTCAGAGAGTAAATAATCATTACAAGAATGTCCGTACATGCATTTCAAACATTTTTATGTGATATTATTATTATTTAATTGATCTGATTTTTAGAATACTGAATCTTATGTCAACAAAGTAAAAAATGAAAGCAAAGCATCTCTATATTCAAGTCTTTAAAATATAAATATGCTGTTAAGCATTATCCAACAAATTACTAACAATTTTGTTTAGACTTTTATACATTTATAATCTGATTATTCAGTTTTGACACTCTACATGTGTTAATGTTTGTGTTACTGATTCAGAGCTTGGCTTTATGGAAATTTTCTTCCTTGTTAATAATAATATTAAGAATTAAAACATATAGATGTATCTTTAATATATCCATAGACACAGTGTTTCGCCCTTTTAGGGCTCATCAGTATGGCTCAATTCATCAGAGTTAGTTTTGCACGTGGTGGGGCTTGAACCGGGAACCCTTAGATTACCAGGCTAATAACACCCTACCCATTGCGCCATTACCCCATGACGAGTAAGGAATGAAATTTTGACCAGAGAGCTCAACCAACTTATGATTAGTTGGGGGCCTTGCACTTATGGCTAATTAGTATGGTTTTTCATTCCCCTGAGAGTGCTCTAGTTCGGCCTAATACCTGACCGAACGAGCATATATATCCATAGACACAGTGTTTTGCCCTTTTAGGGCTCATCAGTATGGCTCAATTCATCAGAGTTAATTTTGCACATGGCAGGGCTTGAACCGGGAACCCTTAGATTACCAGGCCAACACCCTACCCATTGCGCCATTACCCCATGACGAGTAAGGAATGAAATTTTGACCAGAGAGCTCAACCAACTTATGATTATCTTTAATATATTATTTTTGTTAACAGTTTTGTTTAAAGCTTTTGCATGTGTAGACTCATTTGAATTTATGAGGATGAAACTACAACCTTAATCTAATTATTACTCAGCAGATACTTTACCATGTAATTAATGTTATAATCGTCCTACATATTTTAAACCTTGCATAAAGAATACTGTAGCAATATTGTGTAATCTTAACAGTGTAGCAACTTTATGATAACTACTGTAGAGTCAGTGCATCCATCTAATTTTCAGGACTAGGAGATTTGATTAATTTGTTTTTTTTGAATGATAAACAAAAGGATTGTACATAATGTTTTACTTGTAGATTAACTATAATTGTAACTCTTATATTAAAAAAAGGTATTTTGTGGGTATTTACTTTTAAAAGTGAAGCTTTTCTATTTTTGGGGTTGGTCCGTCTGTACGTCTGTCCATAACAGATAGCTCGTTTTGATGATTTAAACAGGTTAGAACTGTCCTATCAATTTCAAACTTTTTATGCTGATTCCTATAACAGTTAGGTACGACTTAGAAAGTGCAGCAATTTTATAATTGTTACCAGAAAGACCGTAAGTCCATTTGAAACATGCTGATTTTTTATATTAAAATTTTATTTATTTTTTTAAAATATCATTTGATTTTTGGAATACTGAATTCTATTAAAAAATATTAAAACAGGGTAAAATATTATTAGCAAACTATCTCTATAAACAAATCTTAATTATGTCCTTAAACATTATTAAATGTTATACTAGCAGCTTTGCTCCCAGAGGCTTATATTACACGTAAAAAAAAATTTTTTTAATCTATTTCAAAATCAGTTAAATATAAAAAATACTTTTTTCTTCTAAAGATGGTGTTAGTTATGTTTTAAGCTAATTGCAAAAAAATGTCCGCAGGGCGGCGATTTTTAAATTTTTAAATTTTAGTCGATTTCTCTAGGGAGGGTGGTGGTTCCCTCCCCCAATATAGTTATTAATCTTCTTGGGACCTATGAGAAACCACCCTGTTAAGGAGAACTTGATCGGTTCAGCGGTTAGCGAGATCATTTGGTACAAACATACACACAAACAGACATCATGTTACTTTATCATATGGATTGAAAAAAAAAATAGGTTTAGGCATAGCAAAAAAAACCTCTAAAGGGATAAAAATGAATTCAATCTTATTAGATGTTCACTCAAAGCCCAAAAATAATGGACATAAAAGTGTTTTATAGAAGCTGTAGCAATGGATATAACATATAAATATACAGGGTGGGGCAAATAGGACCCAACAAACTTTAAACAGCCATAGCGCCAAAACTACTTGACCAATCAGGAGGTTTGACCCCACTATAAAAAGCTTAGGCAATTACTTTTTAGCAAAACAAAGTCTTTGGACAAAGATGGGCTCGTACTCGGAGCTGGTCGCGCTTATGTTCAACAAGGCAGATTCGAAATGCGCCGGAGGAATAATCTGGATCCTCGACTAGGGCCCACTTAATTGGATCTCAGCCCATCTGTAGATGAGGTAGAGTTATGCAACTTGCTGGGGATACTGTTAGATACATAAATAAGACACTAGAAAAGACTAGAGCTCTCTATCTAAAGTGGCTTGGCTGATGTAAAAAATTGTGTGAAATCGTGAAAATTTCTCGGTTCTCAACGTTAGAGACCCATATAGAACTTAAAAACACATTTTAGACTATGGACTGTGCTGACAACCCTAGCTGAATCTTCATGCCATTTCCAAAAAGGTATTGAACGTCGTTCCAGCTCAACTGTGGTCCAAATAAGAGCCTCCGTGTCAAAGGGTAGTGTTGAAGTTGGGTGAATTTGGATCCTACGGTTATTCACGTTCCTAAGGAAATGGGGCCTCCCAGCAGCCTGATCTTAATTCAATGACTTTAAGGCCTGGGGCTACTTTGAAGCATGCACCAATAGACAAATACAACAAAGACCTCCCTCATTGCCACCATCAAGGAGAAATTCACCAGCTTGGACAGGGACATGGTGACCAGGGCCTGCAGGCGGTTTAGGGGGTGGATGAAGGCAGTGATTGAGGCTGGTGGCAATTTTATTGAATAATCTAATAGTTATATATAGTTCAATAAAATCTTTAAAATTGACAATTTTATGTTCATTTGTTTAGAAGTTAGAATTTGTCCGGTCTTGTTTGCCCCACCCTGTATATATTGACAGGGAAAAACTTGTTGTTAATTTAGTATTTTCCTTACTAATATGAAACTCAATTATTGGTACGTTGAATCAACCACTAGGAGGGGAGGGAATAGAATTGCGAGGGTGAATGAGAAGTATTGTTATTTTTGCCAGCTTCGATTATTTCTTTATCAGAGTACATGAAAATGTGGTGCAACATCCACTTATTAATATATCGATTACCGTAGCTTAAGCAGCATTCAGCCATACAGCTTCAATTTTTTCCAGTATATTCTTTATTTTATCTTAAAATCTCTCCTCTCCTACATTCTGAAATAGCGGCTACACCCCTATATAGAGACCTTTAGGATGGAGGGTAAATGTATCCTCTCCAAAAATAGTTAGAAACCTTCTCTAGTCCTTTATTTAGCTTCACTGTAAAGGAGATCCTTATCTGTTGAGCGGTTCGCAAGATCCTTTGCTACTGACAAAAAAAGCTTAAAACTGTAAATATTAGGATTAGTTTTCTGTTAGTTATTTTAAACAAATTACTAATCCTGCTTATTATGGAGGGGTAAACTTATGGAGGGAGTGGACATTGGACTGTAAATTATGTTGGTACCCAAAGTTTCATCTTCAAGCAATCTTTTTCCTTGTTAAAACTTTGGATACTTCCTAACTTTTTAAACAATAATTTGTATTTAGAAAATAATTAGGTTGCTGCCATACTTTTGGACACAATCGTTCTCCTTATAGTTAGAATATGCATTTTTAATTTTGCCTTAAAATTTAATGTTTTGTGTTAAATTTTTCTGCTTATCTCCAAAAGTAAACATAATAATTCCAGGGACATAGATATAGGGATATTAAATATTAAAAAAAGAAGCAGATTATAGTGCCTAATAAAAATAGTTGTCACACAATACAAATGATCAATGATGGTGATGATGACCGGGGGGGGGGGGGTGGTTCGACACTTCAGGTAAAAGTCCTCTCCACGTAACCTTTGAACATACTCTGTATTTTAAATGGCTGTTTAACGGGTAGAATTGCTTAGGCTAATCAACACCCATCACAATAACCCTTTGATTGCACGAATTTTGTACCTGTCTTGAACTGAAGCATTTCCCCTACTCTAACTATCTATGTTGCACATCTGACATAGCAGCAGTAGGAACCATATTTTAATGTCTTTAGTTGTGACGCGTTGTCAGACCAAGATTTGAACCTATCACCTTCCGGATGACAAGCAGATGTGCTTTGTGTTGAGCCAAGATCGAGGGTAATTACCAATGATAGGCCAGTATACATTATAATTGATCAATGGTAAAATGTATAGTTGTACTGGCCTATCATTGGTCATTTGTATTGTATGACGTCATTTTTATAAGGCACAATAAACTGCTTCATTAAAAATTACATCCTAATAAAAAAGTATATGTCTGTGTGTATGTAGCAAAGGATATCGCTAACCACCGTATAGATATTGTTTTCCTTTTCAGTGAAGCTTTTCATAGGTCCAGGGAAGGATCATGTCTACATCCTCCCATGAAAAATCGCCTATAAAAAATGACACCCTTAATTTTTATTTCATGTTTCTCTTAAACTAAAATTAAGGTAAAGATCTCCCCTCCATCTTACTTAAGTGCCATAGAGGCCTCTAGGTGCAAAGCCGCTAGTAATACAAATGATATAATTATACCTTTGAAATTATTGGAATGGGGATAAAAGTATCTTTCATTGGCCATTCCTTAATCCCTGAACAGTTTATAGCAGGGAGGGAGGGGATAATTATTACACTAGTCCCCAAAGTTCTATACTTATGCTTTTCATTTGTTGGCACAATAATTTTGGATATTGTTTTATTGGTTATTTAATTGGTTGGTTCATTAAGTTTCAACAATTATTTATAATATATAGAAGGGGTAATTTAATGTAAAGGTTGATAGTTCTTTTGTTGGGAGGTAGCTTCACTCTCCTAAGAGAAATCCCCACTGGAAAAAAAGTTAAACTCCCCAAGCTTAATGTTACTTTATATAAGGACTCGCGGCTACGCCCTCTAGAAGCCTCTAGAGGCACTGATAGTGGGGAGGAAAAATAATGCTAACTGTGCTAAATGTTGTAGTATGCGGAAATAATCTCTTAACTTAAATAACTCCGGGTGAGATTATATTCTAACAAGAATGACATCATCCATTAGTTTTAAGTTGCCAAGTATAAAAATAAAAACTATAATTATATGGACCATTTGTGGCCAACAAAACTGGCATTTAAAATTTTCTATAATATAATACCTACAATACATAATCATTTAAATCGGTTTTGAAGCCATACTGAGTAGTTATATTTGCAACGTATTATAGACAGCTTTCCGAGGATAATAAAAGTAAAATTTTAAAATTAAAACCAGTTTTGTTACCCCCCCCCCCCCCCCCCCCAGAGTCCGAAGGCATGGCCTAATAAGACCGGTATCAATATTATGACTTTTATGTTAATATTCGTGGAAAATTGTATATAATTTAATATGATTTTTCATTGCAGAGAACCTGTTTTATTCCTGCGGATATGAATTGGTTTTGAAGCCATACTGGAAAGTCTATCCGTAATAAATGCTGATAAAATTCTTCACTTTATGGATGTTTTATGTTTAAAAGACATAAAAGACTGACGTACCAAGTGATTTCTATAGAAGATACTTTATTTTTATAATCTATAACAAAATTAAGCCATCTATTTTTAATAGCAGCTTGATAAATAAATAGAATAGTTTCAATACTAAAAGTAAACAATATTACAGTTATTTGAACTTTGATAATCGATATACTATTACTTGGATGTTGCATCACAGATTTTCATGTACTCTAATAAAGTTATTTTCACAGTTGGCTAAAACAATGATAACCCCAATCAACCCTATAAACCCACCAGTTTCCCTGCTACTGGATGAACGAAGGGACCAATAAATTAAATCTATATTAGCTATCAAAATAATAATTAGACGACAATTTTTTCCAATTTTATAATCTTCACATAATAGTCCAAATGTCTATTAACTTTTTTTAATATTTAGAATTTAAAAAGATTTTTTTGATGTTGTCATCATTGTTTTATTTTCAAGCAAAAAAAACAATAAATTAAAAAATATAATCATCATGTAAACCAAATTTGACGAGCTTTACAGCATTATACAGTCAAACCTACATTTACACACACACACACACAAACACACACACACACACAGACCTACAGACCAAGTGAGTTACAAAGAAGATTTGTAAATTCCATATTTGCCATTTATAGTTTTATAAGCAATGCTTTTCTATAATTAGGGTCGGTCCATCTGTCCGGAATAGATTTTCGATAATTTAGGCATGTTAGAATTGTCCCATTGATTTCATATATATATCTTTACATTAGGATTCTTGTAGTAGTTAGGAACGATTTAGAAAGCTAGCAACTCTATAACCATTACAAGAATGTCCGTACATCAATATTAAACATGTTGATTTTTAATTTGTCTAACAACTAATTTTAAAGCATCCTTAAATTGTATTTATTCAGTTTTTTACAAATTTACTTAAAATTTTGTTTCGACTTTTATACATTTATATTCTGATTATTCAGCTCTCTACATGAGTTAATGTTTGTTTGTCCTACCATTTTAGAGCTTTGCTTTTATGGATGGTGTCATCCTTGTTTTATTTAATAGCTAAGTAGAAGAAAAATGTTATATCTATTAGCAGGTTTTAATACAACCCTCCAAAGAGAAATGTCCCAAAGAAAAAATAGGCTTTTCTCCCATCCCAAATAAAAACTTTTGCTTAAGGTAAATATCAAAATTACAGGTTTGACAACCGCATTATCTATGCTGCCTCTAGGGGCGAAGCTGTTTTTTTTAAAAATGGAATATTATTTCATTGTTTAAAAGCTTATATGTGAATTTCAAATTTATTCCTTTTTGAAGAAAAAAATAATCTCGCTGATACATGTATATTGGCTTCTTTTAGTAGTTAAGCAACCTTATATATTACTCTGTCTGTCTGTCCGTCAGCCCATCAGCAAAGCTAATTATTATTACATATACTAGATCTTAAAAAATGCTCTTTTAATCTCCATGTCCGTATTCGATCCATGATTATATTTATGCTTCGCTACTTATGGATGTTGAAAACCTTAATTTTTTGGTGGAGGGCTAGACTAGACTATATATATTCCTTTATCTCCTTTGTAACTCCTTTTTTCAATAAAAGTGACCAAGAGTTGCTACGCTTCCTAAATCGTACATAATTGTTATAGGAATCAGCATACAAAGTTTGGAATTGATTGTACAATGCTAACCTGTTTTATAAACAGCTAACTGTCAGTGACGGAAGGACTCACCCTTTTTATAGGAAAGGTTCGCTTTTAAAAAAGAAAAAGTATGTCTACTGCAGCCCAAAATCTTGGAGAAATTTGTCTGTAATAAGATATGATACATGTTTTTTAGTATGGATCAGAACCGGTTCTAATCCAGCGGAAATTTATCCGCTTCAGAGCTAAGTATGGACATAATTGTCCTCAGTAAAATAAAACATGCATTTTTTTTATTTTTCCTTATAATTATAATTTGAGTTTTTCGTGTTAAAATTTTTGTTTTATCTTTATAAAGTAAACATTAGAAGCAGTGACGTGCAGAAGGTGGAGGGGTAATCAGATGACATATCCACCTTTCTAGCAATTCTAGGGGGTTAGGTTACAAACATTTAAACCTCCCAGGGAGGGAGGGGACATTAGGTTGTTTATTACACTAGTCCCCAACGTTTTATAATAACATTTTCTTATTAGATGGCTTAACAGTTTTGGGACTTTTATTGAATTCTAACTGGTTGGTTAAGTTAGTTGAGTGTCCAAACGTTTCAACCACTATTAGAAGGTTTTTTTGTGTACCATAATTAGGAATGTTACACAATTTATCTGCCATTGTTATTAATTTGTTTTATTGTCTTACCCTTTTTTGTCCCTGCAAGCCTGCCATAAAATTAAGGAGGTTGTCACAAAAAAATGGTTTGTATGCCAATATAAGAATCTTTCATTTTCATGAAAATTTCCATTTGTTTTGTTTTTTACATCCCATTAAATGCCTGTAATACTCCCCCCGATTTTTGTTCAAAGGAAGTCTCAATATGAACCCAACCCTCTGAAAAAAACCTGTGAACGCCAGTGATTAGAAGTTAACAATATATCCAGGAATATAGAGTATGATTAACCAAATAAAAAAAATCATATCCTCATAAAAAAGTAACTACTGAACCGTCATTGTTCTACTGTACAACAAAGCTTCTCTACTTTTTTTTAAAGCTAAAATTTCAATTGGGAATAACAAAAATCATATATCATGATATTATTATGAAACAAGGATGACAGCATCCATAAAAGCGAAGCTCTGAAACAGTATAAAGACAAACATTAATTCTTATAATGTTTCAGAACTGAATTTACAAACTAAAAAAATATAAGTGTTGACAAAAGGGGGGGGTTTTTAATGCAACCATCTCGTAATCAATGTATAAATGGCACTTAGAATTCGAATTTCGACCTCAAATTTTGCATGAGTAATCCTTGGTAGGTCTATTTTCCCTAAATCGAACAAAAAGTTGGAAAAGTAACGGCTGGCAGCTGGCGGCTCAGCCGTTTAGCCTTTTTTTGCCTAATTTCAGGGCAAATTCATCATTAATTACGTAGGAATCAACTTTTTAAAACATATTTTTGGTTTAATTCATGTTAAATGATAGCAATAACCATTTTTAAAATTTCTTGTACCAGCTGCTAAACGGCTAGAACCAGCTGAAAACGGCTGGGAGCTGCCAAGAGTATGAATAGTTGATAGGGCATGTGACATGTCTAGGGGTAGGTTTTTATGGTTGCTGAGCTCAAAAATACTACCAAAAATAGTGGCAGCTCAATCATATGGCAGCTGGGTAACGGCTGCTGCTGAGCTGGGAGCTGCCAAGAGTTGAATGTGTAGATAGGGCTTGTGACAAGTCTAGGGGTAGGTTTTTATGGTTGCTGAGCTCAAAAATGCTACCAAAAATAGTGGCAGCCCATCAATATGGCAGCTGGGTAACAACTGCAGCTCAGCTGGTAGCGGCCAAGAGTAGAATGGGTAGATAGGGCTTGTGACATGTCTAGGGGTAGGTTTTTATGGGTGCTGAGCTCAAAAATGCTATAAAAAATAGTGGCAGCTCATCCATATGGCAGCTGGGTAACGGCAGCTGCTCAGCTGGGAGCAGCCAAGAGTAGAATGAGTAGATAGGGCTTTTGACGTGTCTAGGGGTAGGTTTTTAGGGGTGCTGAGCTCATAAATACTATTAAAAATAGTGGCGGCCCATCCACATGGCAGCTGGGTAAAAGCTACAGCTCAGCTGGGAGCGGCCAAGAGTAGAATGAGTACATAGCGCCTGTAAGGTGTCTAGGGATAGGTTTTATTGGGTGCTGAGCTCAAAAATACTACCAAAATAGTGGCCGCCTATCAATATGGCAGCTGGGTAACAGCTGCAGCTCAGCTGGTAGCGGCCAAGAGTAGAATGGGTAGATAGGGCTTGTGACATGTCTAGGGGTAGGTTTTTATGGGTGCTGAGCTCAAAAATGCTATAAAAAATAGTGGCGGCCCATTCACATGGCAGCTGGGTAAAAGCTACAGCTCAGCTGGGAGCGGCCAAGAGTAGAATGAGTTAATAGGGCTTGTGACGTGTTTAGGGGTAGGTTTTCATGGGTGCTGAGCTCAAAAATACTACTAAAAAAAGTGGCCGCCCATCCATATTGCAGCTGGGTAACAGCTAAGCTTAGCAGTAAGCCATTATTTAAGACTCATTGACTATTGGGACTATTGAAGGATAACCAAATATTGAATATTTCAGTATAAATACACTATTGTCATTTTATATTATTAATAACAACACCTTATCAATGTATTGATTTAGTTGTAAAACGGCTGAAATTGGCTGAGAACAGTTACCAACAGATAAAAGTAAACAAGTAAAGAAATAGCTTGTGATGTGTCAAAGAGGTGTAAGTTTTTATAGGTGCCAAGCTCATTAACCCATTAGTGCCGAACCGGGTTTTAAAACCCGGTGCCAGAAAATGGAAAAAAAACCGGTTTCCGGCTTCATAATTGCATCATTCTCAGTATGAATCCCCCCTCTACTACCCTGGCTTTCATTTCCCCCTGGAGCAGGCAGTTTAGCTTACTTCCGTTTGCTGGTATAGATCAACAAAGTTTGAAAATCATGACAATTCAAAATACCCCATCTAACTTTTTTGTTTTTATAGTAAAGTCGCTGATTTTTTTCGTGAAATCTAATGTTTATTGACAAGTACATCTATATGTGAATTCGTTTTATTCAAATTATTATTTTTTATATGATTTTTTTATCGTTTTTTTACGCCCTATTATGACCCGGTTCGGCTTGGCCATACATACCCGAAAATTTTAAAACCCGGCTCGGTTTCGGTTTTTATTACCCGGTTTTAACTTTTCAACCAATAAAAATAACAATTAACGTCATTAGTAAGGGTTTGAGCCACCATAATAACCCTAGTAATCTCTATAGGTGTCACTCAATAGTTTTATGATCGTTTTCTGATATGTAACACCCAAATTTTATATGTTCTTTTTTTGTAGTGTGTGTCTTTTAAAACTTCGAGCAACGGGTTTTTTTACCCGAAAACGGCGGCACCTATAGCCGAAACACTAAATTTGAAATAAATCGCTTCGTATTATACTTGTAGCTCTTTAGATTACATGAGGTTGTGTAGTTTTCAATTACGGATCGTATCAAAGTTCTAAAAAGTGTTCATCTCACTTTTGGCGTTCAAAAATTACATTTTTCGATTTTTGGTCAAAATAACCGGGTTTATACAGGTCAACCGGGTTTTAAAACTGGGGGAAAGCACCAAAAACGGGTGTTAATGCCTGGTTGGTATTTATGGCCAAGCCGAACCGGGTTTTTTTGCAACTTTCCTGTGCACGCCACTAGAGCAAAACAAAAAAATACGAATTCCGTTTTGACCATTATAAAGCTTCCCTGAAACTTACAGCTCGATCGGCCCATAAAAGTGGCGCTCGGCACTAATGGGTTAATACTCCCAAAAATAGAAAAGCTCATCCAAATGGCAGCATGGTAAGGGCTGCTGCTCAGCTGTAGCTGTTACCCAGCTGCCATATAGACAGGCCCGAACTTTTATTGGTAGTATTTTAGAGCTCAACACCCATAAAAACCTACCCCTAGACACGTCACATGCTATGTACTTTTGGCTATTGTTAGCTTTTCTCAGCCGTTTTTTGGTAGTTTTCAGCTCTTGAAACAGTGAAATCTAGTAATTAAAAAGAGTTATTAGTAATATATCCATGAAAAAAAGGTAAAAAGTTTAACCCTTACAGATCGGGGGGGGGGTCATATTGACCCCCCCCTCTAGTTTTTTCAATGTCATTTTTTTTTGTAGGTAAGAAGGAGAGCTGTGACTTCATGACTTTTTAAGTTTAGTAATTATACGTCGGCAAGAGTTGATTTTATTAGGATATCTGGTCTGTGTCGGTCATGGTGTCCGGTCAAAGTCGGTTGGGTGGCACCAAAATTTAAAAAAAATTCTAAATAAATCCTAATTTCTACATTATGACTTGTGTATAAGTTAGAAACCTAAAATTTTTTTGGTGAATACTGAGATATCAATGACCTTCTGAGAAAATTGGTGTTATGACCGTTTGACCGCACCTTGACCGACTTTATGACCGATTTTTGTCCGGCTTTTACTACAGACATTTATCATGAAATTCGTGGCTTCTATTACAGCTAGAGACCTAAAATTTTTTTTGGTAAATCCTTGAGCAACAATAAACAGATAAAAATATTAATTGGCGCCGCCAACCGCCGTTTTACCGCCGTAACCGCCGAAAATGGCGGTTTCCGTTATTTGCCGTTTTTCGGCGATGATCAGAAAAAGTAATTTTTTTGTTATGAAAAATAAAAGTTCGTCCTAAAATTTGGTCATCCTAGCTGCAAAATTGGCCGCTCTACAGCTGTTTTAAAATTTAGCGGCTGGCCGCTAAAAAGTGGCTAAGGAGCGGTCTGACTGCTATGACTAGAAAAAGTAATTTTCTCTAAAAATACACATGAACCACCAGAAAAAAATTTTACGTCTTTATCTGTAACAGAAGCCGAGATAGAGGGGGGGGTCAATATGACCCCCCCCCCCGATCTATTAAGGTGGGAATAGGGGCCCGATCTGTAAGGGTTAATTCCACTGAAATAATAAATTTTTTAAGCCTCAAAAAACAGCTGAGCTGTGGCCATTACCCAGCTGCCATATAGAAATGACGGCACTAATTTTTGTGCTCAGCGTCCATTAAAACCTACCCCTAGACACATCAGAAGCCCTATCTACTCATCTACTTTTGGCCGCTCCCAGCTGAGCTGCAGCTGTTACCCAGCTGCCATATGGATGGGCGGCCACTATTTTTGGTAGTATGTTTGAGCTAAGCAACCATAAAAGCCTACCTCTAGACACGTCACAAGCTCCATCTACTCATTCTACTATTAGCCCCTCCTAGCTGAGCTGTAGCTGTTACCCAGCTGCCATGTGGATGGGCCGCCACTATTTTTGGTAGTATTTTTGAGCTCAGCACTCCGAAAACCTACGCCTAGACACGTCACAAGTCCTATCTACTTATTCTACTCTTGGCCACTCCAAGGTGAGCTGCGGCCGTTACCCAGCTACCATATGGATGGGTGGCTACTATTTTTGGTAGTAGTATTGAGCTCAGCACCCATAAAAACCTACCCCTTGACACATCACAAGCCCTATCTACTCATTCTAATCTTGTCCGCTCTCAGCTGAGCTGCAGCTGTTACCCAGCTGCCATATGGATGGGCTGCCACTACTTTTGGTAGCATTTTTGAGTTTAGCACCCCTAAAAACTTACCCCTAGACATGTCACAAGCCCTATGTACTCATTCTACTCTTGGCCGCTCCAAGGTGAGGTGCAGCTGTTACCCAGCTGCCATATGGATGGGCGGCCACTATTTTTGGTAGTATTTTTGAGCTTAGCACCCCTAAAAACCTACCCCTAGACACGTCACAAGCCCTATCTACACATTCAACTCTTGGCAGCTCCCAGCTCAGCAGCGGCCGTTACCCAGCTGCCATATGATTGAGCTGCCACTATTTTTGGTAGTATTTTTGAGCTCAGCACCCATAAAAACCTACCATTAGACACGTTACAAGCCCTATGTACTCATTCTACTCTTGGCCGCTACCAGCTGAGCTGCAGCTGTTACCCAGCTGCCATATGGATGGGCTGACACTATTTTTGGTAGCATTTTTGAGCTCAGCAACCATAAAAACCTACCCCTAGACATGTCACATGCCCTATCAACTCTTCATACTCTTGGCAGCTCCCAGCCGTTTTCAGCCGGTTCTAGCTGTTTAGCAGCTGGTACTAGAAATTTAAAAAATGGTTATTGCTATCATTTAACATGAATTAAACCAAAAATCTGTTTTTAAAAGTTGATTCCTACGTAATTAATGATGAATTTGCCCTAAAAATAGGCAAAAACCGGCTAAACGGCTGAGCCGCCAGCTGCCAGCCGTTACTTTTCCAACTTTTTGTATATTTGTTGCAAAACGTCTTGAAATACAAAATTTTGTTCATAATAATTTTGTTGTCACAGTACCTTACTTTAATTCAATGTTTGTTTTAAAAGATAAAAAAATAAAATTCATTCAACAATCAACTACAGAAAATAATTTTTATATGTTTAACAAGAATGACAAATATGATAGGAGGGAAACAAAAAAATAAAACACCCCTGTAGTTTAAAGATAAATGAGGCTGTAAGGAGGGGTAGAGTTTTTGAGGAATATGTTACTACTTCTTTGTAACAAGTAAAATTTACCAGGGAGGGAGGGGCCATGGTCTGTTTATTAAACTTGTCCCCAAAGTTTTGTAATAACATTGGTATAATAACTTTGGGGACAATAATAATTTTGATTGGTTTGTTTATTAAGTATCTATCAATTTATCTATCTTATCTATCTATGTATCTATTTATCTATCTATGTATCTATCTAACTATCTATCTAACTATCTATCTATTTATCTATCTAACTATCTATCTACTTTATATATTTATCTATCTTTTATCTATCTTTTATCTATCTATCTATCTTTCATACATTTCAAAAATTATTACCATAGTCTGATTTCATCTTATTTTCATTTATATACTTACTTTATACAAATTAATCTAACATTTTAGAAAGGTTTGGTGATTAAAATTTAAAGATATTGTATACTAAATAAGGATCGGGATAAGACAATGGCTGATAAATTGTTTTACATTACCAATGATGTTACACAAAATGACTCTTTTTTTGGATTACAATTAGTGGTTGAAACGTTTGGACACTCAACTTAATAAATCAAAAGTTCCCAAAGTTGTTGAGCCAACCAATAATAAAACGTGAAAATAAAACATTGGGGACTTGTGTAATGAACAGCCCATTGTCCCCTCTCTCTCTCTGCATCTAGAGCATTACAGACATACTGACGGTCATTTATAGAGTAGACGCAGTGGTCATTTTCATTATTACAAATATTTCAGAAAGGTTTAGTGATTAAAATATTTTTTTTATAAAAGTTTGTATAAAAATTTTTTTAATTGAAAAAAAATACCAAGAGGATTTTTTCTACATTATGACATTTAAAATAGAGACCTAATTTTTTTATGGTGAATACTTAGATATTTTTGAGCATCTGAGAAAAGTGGGCATAATCATACCACCAACCCCCCCCCCCCCCAACCCCAACTCCGCCAATCTATTAAAGTGCGAATTGGGGCCCAATTTGTAAGGTTGTTTGTATCTATCTACAAACAATCACACAAATTTGACAAAGGTTTCGTGATTAAAATATTCACGTTCACTTAGCTTCAAACCTACCCTGTCATCACCTGTAATCACCAGAATGTACATACGAGAGAGAGAGAGATAGAGAGAGAGAGAGAAACAGAGAGAGAGTGAGAGAGAGAGAGAGAGAGAGAAGAAAAAAAAGAGAGAGAGAGTGAGAGAGAAACAGAGAGAGAGAGAGTGAGAGAGAGAGAGAGAGAGATTGTGAGAGAGATAGAGAGAGAGAGAGAGAGAGAGAGAGAGAAACAGAGAAAGAGAGAGTGAGAGAGAGAGAGAAACAGAGAGAAAGAAAGAGAAACTGAGAAAGAGTGAGATAGATAAATATTTAGATAGATTGATATAAGATAGAGAGAGAGAGAGAGAGAAAAGAATTTAATCAGGTATCTTAAGGGATAAGACAAGGGCGCAAAATCACAAAACGTAGGGTCAGACAGGGAAGGAGTTGGAATCTTGACCCCAAATTTTGTGGGTGTCTTAGGCTCATTGAGACACACATTTTGCCGCGTTTAAATCCATTTTAGCTCAATCTTAGCCGAAATGAGGTCGATTTTTCAAGATTTTGAGCCTTAAGAAATCACAAACAGTAAGGCCCGACAGGGAAGGAGTTGGAAATTTGACCCAAAATTTTTAGTGTGTCTTAAGCTCATCGAGACAAGCATTTTGAGTACTTAAAGTCCACTGTAGCTAAATCCTAGCCCAAATGAGAGCAAAAACATGGATTTTGTCAATTTGGCGGTTACTCATGTTCCTAAGAAAATGTGGCCTCCCAGCAGCCCGATCTTAATTCAATGGACTTTTGGGTCTAGGGCTACTTTGAAGCATGCACCAATAGATGTGCCCATACCACAAAGACCTCCCTCATTGCCACTATCAAGGAGAACTACGCCAGCTTGGACAGGTACATTTTGACCTGGACCTGCCGGCGGTTGAGGAGGCTGGTAGAGGCGGTGATTGAGGCTGGCGGCAATTTTATTGAATAATCTACTAGTCATATACCTATTTTGCTTCCCAACTTTTAAAATTCAATAAAATCGTTAAAATTGATGATTTTATGTTCATTTCTTTAAAAATTACAAAATGTCTTGATTTATGTGCCGCACCCTGTATATTAACAAAAATATTTTAATCACTAAACCTTTCTAAAGCTTAGGATTAATATTAGATAGCTAAATATATATATAGTTGGATAGATAGATAGATAAATAGAAAGATAGATAGATAAATTGATAGATAGACACACAGATAGATAGATATATAATAATTCTACCATTCATTAGTCTGTAATTAATGTATATAGATAGATACAAATGAGTTGTTAAATTTTGTTTAGATAAATATATTATATATATATATATTAACAAAAATATTTTAATCACTAAACCTTTCTCAAATTTTAGAATTAATATTAGATAGATAGATAGATAGATAGATAGATAGATAGAAAATAGATAGATACAAACGAGATCTTATTCTTTAAATATTACAGTATCATATAGTTTTCAAATTATATTTTAATCACTAAACCTTTCTCAAATTTAAGGATTAATATTAGATAGATAGATAGATAGATAGATAGATTGTGGCAATTTGTATATTAAAAATCATTAAACCTTTCTGAAATATTTATAATAAAAATAACCACTGCATCTATAATAGACTGTCAGGATGTCTGTAATGCTCTGATGAAGAAAGAGAGAGAACTGTTTATTACACTAGTCCCCAATGTTTTATTTTCACGTTTTCTTATTTGTTGGATCAGCAACTTTTGGGACTTTTGATTTATTTAGTTGAGTGTCCAAATGTTTTAACCACTAATTGTAATCTTTAAAAAGGGGTTATTTTGTGTATCATCATTGGTAACGTACATCAATTTAACAGCCATTGTCTTATCTCTTATGATCCCTCTGTTTAGTATTAGATATCTAAAAAATATTTTAATCACTAAACCTTTCTAAAATGTCAGATTAATATATTTATTTATATCTATAATACAAACAGACAGACAGACAGACAAACCAACAGACAAATAGACCGACATTGTAAAGGAGAACCATATCGGTTCAGTGGTTACAGAGATAGATCCCTTGGTACAGACAAACACAGATCTTGCTACTCTTTTTGCAGGGATCCAAAGGAATAAAACAATAGCCGATCAATTGATTTACATCCCCAATAATGACACACAAAATTAGAATAATATTATTGGTTGAAACGTTTGAACACTCAACTTATAAAAACAACCACTCATTCTCTCTATATCTATCTCTCCCTCTCTGCCTTTCTCTTTCTCCCTAATTCTCTCTCTCTCTCCTCCTATATACACCCTCTATATCTCTCTTTCTCTCCCTCTCTCTCTTTCTCTCTCCCTGTCTCTCTCTCTAACTATCTATCTCTCTCTATACTATGATATCCTTGGAAAGCTGTCTATAATACGATGCAATTTTATGGGTGAGTAACACATGTGTGTGAAACAGTGGAATCTGATATTCGCTGGATTAGAACCGGTTCAGTCTATCCTTAATCTTTCTCTCTCTTTTTCTCTCTCTTTCCCCTCTCTCACTCACTTTCTCTCTCTCTCTCTCTATCCGCTGGATTAGAACCGGTTCTCATACATACTATCTGCATAATATCCGGCGGAAAGCTGTCTATAATACCATGCACTTTTCTGGATGAGTAACACGTGTGTGAACACATGCAGGGAGCTAAAGGGATAAGACAATGGCAGAAAAATTGATGTACATCTCCAATGATGATACACACCTGTATAAAACTTCAATTAGTGGTTGAAAAGTTTTTGGACACTCAACTTAATGAACCATCCAATCAAAATTCAATAAAAGTCCCCAAAGTTGTTAAGCCGACTAATGTGAAAACATTATTATTATAAAACTTTGGGGACTAGTGTGATAAATAGCTGAATGTCCCCTCCCTCCCTCCCTCCCTGAGGGGGAGGGGATCAAAGGGATGTCCTCATCAAACTGCAAATTTTTTATCAAGTACGATTGGGCCCATTAATAGATAGATAGATGGACAGATAGATAGATAGTTAGATACATAGATAGAGAAATAGGTAGATACATAGATAGATAGATAGATACATCGATATATAAACAGACAGATAGACAGATAGACAAATATAAAGATAGACAGAGAGACATTTAGATAGACATATAGACATATAAGTAGACAGATAGACATATAGATCAATGGATAGAAATATAGATAGACATATACATATAAACAAAAAAACAAATATACAGATACACAAATTAACAGACAGACAGATAGAAAGACAGAAAGATAGACAGATACACAGATTGAAATACAGATAAATACACAGATAAACATATAGATAGACAAATTGACAGATAACCAGATAGATATATTGAAAGATAGATACATAGATTGATACATAGATAGATAGAGATAGATAGATAGACAGATAAATAGACAAACAGATAGACAGAAAGATAGACAAACAGACAGACAGACAGAAAGATATACAGATAGACATATAGACAGACAGACAGATAAATATAACAGACAAACAGCTAGACACACAGAAAGATAGAGAGATACACAGACAGACAGACAGATAGACAGACAGATAAATATAACAGACAAACAGCTAGACACACAGAAAGATAGAGAGATACACAGACAGACAGACAGATAGACAAACAGATAGAAAGACATTAACAGTAGGAAGAAAGTTAGAGCTAGAAAGAAAGACAACAAGCCTAATTCAATAATTTTGCTAATTTTTTTAATGAAAATATTTTATTGTACTATAAGAACATAATGGATACATACAAACAAGGTGGAATTTCATTTTTACAGAGCTAATAGATATAGAGGGACTAGATAATCCATTCTTATTGGACCAGTTGGACTAAAACCTGCATTTGTGGTTCAACACGTAGTGCATCCTCTTGTCAAGGAATATCTGTCTATCTTTCAATCTATCTGTCTATCTATCTGTCTATTTATCAAACTATCTATCTATCTATCTATTTATCTATCTTATTATCTATCTTAGAATCTATCTTAGAATATATATATCTATCTAACTAATCTATCTGATTATCTTCATATTTATCTATCTATTTATCTATATAACTATTGATCTATTTATCTATCTATTTATCTATCTTATTATCTATCTATCTATTTTTATATCTATCTATCTATCTATCTATCTATCTATCTATCTATCTATCTATCTATCTATCTATCTATCTATCTATCTATCTATCTATCTATCTATCTATCTATCTATCTATCTATCTATCTATCTGTCTATCTATCTATCTATCTATCTATCTATCTATCTATCTATCTATCTATCTATCTATCTATCTATCTGTCTATCTATCTATCTATCTATCTATCTATCTATCTATATATCTAACTATCAATCTATCTATCTATTTATCTATCTTATTATCTATCTTTTTATCTATCTTAGAATATATCTATCTATCTAACTAATCTATCTACTTATCTATCTTATTATCTATTCATCTATCTAACTATCTTATCATTTATCTATCTTATTATTTATCTATTTATATATCTATCTATCAATCTATCTATTTATGGACCAGTTGGACTAAAACCTGCATTTGTGGTTCAACACGTAGTGCATCCTCTTGTCAAGGAATATCTGTCTATCTTTCAATCTATCTGTCTATCTATCTGTCTATTTATCAAACTATCTATCTATCTATCTATCTATTTATCTATCTTATTATCTATCTTAGAATCTATCTTAGAATATATATATCTATCTAACTAATCTATCTGATTATCTTCATATTTATCTATCTATTTATCTATATAACTATTGATCTATTTATCTATCTAACTATCTATCTATTTATCTATCTTATTATCTATCTATCTATTTTTATATCTATCTATCTATCTATCTTTCTATCTATCTATCTATCTATCTATCTATCTATCTATCTATCTATCTATCTATCTATCTATCTATCTATCTATCTATCTGTCTATCTATCTATCTATCTATCTATCTATCTATCTATCTATCTATCTATCTATCTATCTATCTATCTATCTATCTATCTATCTATCTATCTATCTATATATCTAACTATCAATCTATCTATCTATTTATCTATCTTATTATCTATCTTTTTATCTATCTTAGAATCTATCTATCTATCTAACTAATCTATCTACTTATCTATCTTATTATCTATTCATCTATCTAACTATCTTATCATTTATCTATCTTATTATTTATCTATTTATATATCTATCTATCTATCTATCTATTTATCTATCTGATTATATATCTAACTATCTATCTATTTATCTATCTGATTATCTATCTATCTATCTATATATCTTTTTTTATATCTGATTATCTATCTATTTATCTATCTAACTATCTATATATTTATCTATCTAACTATCTATCTATTTATCTATCTTATTATCAATCTATCTATATATCTATAAATTTTTATATCTTATTATCTATCTAATCACCCTTTTTTTAAGATTACAATTATCGGTAGAAACGTTTGGACACTCAACTTAATGAATCAAAAGTCCCTAAAGTTGTTAACCCTTACAGATCGGGGGGGGGGCTCCAAGAGCCCCCCCCTCTAGTTTTTTCAATCTCATTTTTTTTGTAGGTAAGATGGAGTGCTGTGACTTCATGACTTTTTAAGTTTAGTAATTATACGTCGGCAAGAGTTGATTTTATTAGGATATCTGGTCTGTGTCGGTCGTGGTGTCCGGTCAAAGTCGGTTGGGTAGCACCAAAATTAGAAAAAAATTCTAAATAAATCTTAATTTCTACATTATGACTTTTGTGTATAAGGAGACACCTAAAATTTTTTTGGTGAATACTTAGATATCAATGACCTTCTGAGAAAAGTTGTGTGTATGACCGTTTGACCGACTTTATGACCGATTTTTGTCCGGCTTTTACTACAGACATATATCATGAATATCGTGGCTTCTATTACAGCTAGAGTCCTATAAATTTTTTTGGTAAATCCTTGAGCAACTTCAAACAGATAAAAATATTAATTGGCGCCGCCAACCGCCGTTTTACCGCCGTAACCGCCGAAAATGGCGGTTTCCGTTATTTGCCGTTTTTTGGCGATGATCAGAAAAAGTAATTTTTTTGTTATGAAAAATAAAAGTTCGTCCTAAAATTTGGTCATCCTAGCTGCAAAATTGGCCGCTCTACAGCTGTTTTAAAATTTAGCGGCTGGCCGCTAAAAAGCGGCTAAGGAGCGGCCTGGCCGCTATGACTAGAAAAAGTAATTTTCTCTAAAAATACACATGAATCACCAGAAAAAAATTTTACGTCTTTATCTTTAACAGGAGCCGAGATAGAGGGGGGGGCTCTTGGAGCCCCCCCCCCCGATCTATTAAGGTGGGAATTGGGGCCCGAGCTGTAAGGGTTAAGCAAACCTATAAGAAAACATAAAAATAAAACATTGGGGACTAGTGTAATAAACAGTCCTCTCTCTTTCTTCAATTTGAGCATTACAGACATACTGACTGTCATTTATGGAGTAGATGCAGCAGTTGTTTTCATTATTTGATAAAGGTTTAGTGATTATAATATATTTTAAATATATATAATAATATCAATCTATCCATCTATCTATTTATCTTTATATATATCTAACTATCTATCTACTTATATATCTATCTATCTATCTATCTATTTATCTATGTATCTATCTAAAAAAAATCATATAGATTTGACAAAGGTTTGGTGATTAAAACCTTTGGATTTAGTGCAGTTTACAGAAATTTGTATCTAGATATTAGTTTTAGTAGTTGAGCTTGTCTATAATTCATGCTGTATGTCTGACATTGAATATTGGCCATTGAAAAGCATGTTTTTTTTCATTTTTATTTGAATCATATATCCCTACTTTTAAATGCTTATCTTACCATTGAATTATTATTTTTATTAAATTCTAGGATTAAATGTATCTTTTATCTAAATTCATGTACATCCCCCTAATGATGATACACAAAATTACCCCTTCTGTAGATTGCAATTAGTGGTTGAAATGTTTTGACACTGAAGTTAATGAACCAACCAATTAACCTTAATATAAGTTGTTAAGCCAAGGAATAAGAAATTGTATTATAATACTTTGGGGACTAGTATAATAAACAGCCCAATGGCCCCTCTCTTCCTTGATACCCTCCCTCCCCCCCCCAACATCTGTAGCCATACTGAGATAAGTAAAAAAAAATTTTTAAATCTGTCTGTTTGTCTGTCTGCTTATCCATCTGTTTGTCTATCTGTCTGTAACTATGTCCATCTGTCTGTCCGTTTCTCTGTCCATCTGTCTGTCCATCTGTTTATCTGTCTGTCCGTATGTCTATTGTCTTTCGATAAATTCATCTGTCTGTCTGTCTGTTTATCCAACTACATGACTGTCTGTCTGTCTTTTTGTCTGCCTGTCCATATGTCTGTTGTTTTTCTGTTCACCCATCTGTCTGTCTGTCTGCTTATCCATCTGTTTGTCTGTCTGTCTGTAACTCTGTCCATCTGTCTGTCAGTTACTCTGTCCTTCTGTCTGTCTGTCTGTTTTTCCGTCCACATGTCTGTCTGTCTGCTTATCCATCTGTTTATCCGTCTACATGACTGTCTGTATATCTGTCCATCTGTTTGCCCATAACTCTGTTAGCAACTCTGTCCATCTGTCTATCTGTCTGTCCATCTGTTTATCTGTCCACATGACTGTCTGTCTGTCAGTCCATCTTATAAAATTACAACAAAATGCCAATAGAACAGTAATTGAAAGCTCCATAATTACACACATATTAACCATTCTGTAGATTATAATTAGTGGTTGATGTTTTGACAAAAAACTATATGATCCAACCAATAAAAAGTCACCAAGGTTGTAAAGCCAATGAATAAGAAAACTTTACTATGGTTACTTTGGGGACTAGTGTAATAAATGAATGGATATGCCTTAATTCATATTATAAATTTAGTCTTATTCTGATTTCAATTATGTGTGGCATAAAATATTTTTATATTTTTAAAGGGTTAGTGATTTTCATTGTTAATTCTACTCAGATTTAATGTAATTACTATGTTAACTATTTTATGAAATAAAAATGTTCTTGAAGTTATAAAGGCTTTTTTTGAAATATAATCCTATTATATAAAGTAGTAAGTTTTTTTTGTCTAGCCAAGGATCTTGCTAACCACTGAACTGATATGGTTCTCCTTTACAATGAAGCTTTTTATATATCCAGAGAAGGTTTTTAACTATTTATGGGGAGGGTGTCTCCACTTTAAGTGTCCCTAGAGGCTTCTAGGTGCATAGCCGCTAGTCTATAATACAAAGTAGAACAATGTTTTTCTGTCTGTTGCTTTGTACCAATGGATCTCATTAACCATTGAACCAATCGGGTTCTCCTAATTTTTACTTATTTTTAAAATCTAAATAAATAGTGCTCCTAGAATTCTAGGGGCAGAGCACTAGTATAGAATAAAGAGGAAGCAGAAAACTTTCTATGACATGAATAGAATAATAAAAAAGTAGACTCATTACAGACATATTAAATGAAACTAAAAGATAATTAAAAACATTGAATGCTAATAATTTTATTGATTATATATCAAGGACAATTAATCTATAATAATAAATGTTAATAATCAAAAAGTTTAAAGTATCCAAATCTATAATTTTTTTGGAAATATTGCTTTAGATTAAACTTGAATCAAAAAATCTCTTTTTACAAATTTATAAGAAAAAAAATTATAGATTTAAATTGATACAAATTAACAAAATATAAACTTACAAACTAAATTAATATGTTATAATGATTATTATATCTGTAAATAACTAGCTATATAATGTTTAGATAAAAAAAGTTGCAAATAAATAATCGGAATTTTTGAAAATTTGTTTCAAAAGTAATACAATTACACAGGAGTCTATGATCTTTGGAAATAAGGGGAAAAAATTAAATTATCATGGAAATTGGATAAGTTTTTTTTTATATAAAAAATAAGATAAGTATTAGAAATATTTTGATAGCCAGGTTTTAGTATAAAAAAATGCAAATTCATGTAAAGGCGATTTGGATAGAAACAGCAAACTTAAAACTAAAGATGTTGGGCTGGTTTTAATTTTAATGTCTAGCGTGGTTTTCTACAATTATAAAATTTTACAATCATAAGATTAAAACCAGTTTATTATCTAGTGCCTTTGACATCTCAGGGCTAAAAAAACTGGTTTCAACCTTATAATGATACATTTTATACCTGTGGAAAGCTGTTTATAGCATGATGAGAAAAATAACTATTATTACATGAAGGGAGAATATGTCAAATATTTGTAACTGGATAGAAATTGAGTAAATAGTACATATATGTAGCCAAGAAAAAAATATGTTCTATGAAGGATCTTTATTTGCTGCCGTTGTCAGTTCTGAAGTTTTAACATTGAATATTATAAGTAAATAACAAATAAATCAAAAACAAAAAAAGATTTTCTGGGCTTAACTTATTCATAGATTTAAATATTCTACAACAGTTTCAAACTACTTCAATTCAACTGTAATGGGCTTAGAAGTAAAATTATAGAAATTATTTCATTCATGAAAGCAAATCAAATTAAAATAGCAGCAATACAAGAAACAAAACTTAATGAATCTTCAACCCTCCCCAATCTTGGTGATTATGTTTTAATAAGAAAGGACCGAACAAAGGATGCTGGAGGTGGACTTGCCTTCATTGTTCACAACAGTATTCAATACCAAAAGTTACCTGACTCACCACCTGACCTCCATATAGAAACCGCAAGAATTAAAATAGCTGACATTACCATCATAAATGTATATGTACCCCCAGTCACAAGCTGTACTCCTGGGTATAATCCAGATTTCTCCAGAATCCTATCTCTGGGCGATGCCATCATTTTAGGGGATTTTAATGCTCATGACTCACTCTGGCACTCAACCATCAAAGACACCAGAGGAGAAAAACTTTCTGAAGATATATCCAACTCAAATTTTGGAACTCTTAACTGTGATAAACCTACAAGATTACCTACATCTGGTCAACCTACCTCACCTGACATTAGTCTAGCTAGTCTCTCTCTCCTACCTGTGATAGAATGGGATGTAATAACCGCACTAAACTCTGATCATTTACCTATAGTTTTAAAAATTCAAGCAGATTTCCAAGAACAGTACAGTAATAGAAGAACATTTGTTAATTTTAATAAAGCAGATTGGGCAACTTTTTCATCATTAACCGAAGAAGAATTTAGTAAATTAGAGGATCCGGAAGATGTATATCAAGGGGAAAAGAAATTTAGAAAAATTATTAATAAAGTATCTAATCTATGCATACCTCAAGGCAGAATTAAAACAGTTTATCCTGAAGTACCTAGGGAAGCCGCAGCTCTTATTAAAGAAAGAGACGAGTTAAGAAATAATGATCCTATGTCTGATAACATCAAGATTTTAAACCAAGAAATCAGTGATTTGGTAATAAACCACAGAAAAGAAAAATGGAAGCAAGAAGTTGAAAAAGTTGATCGTTCCTGTTCTACCAAACTCTTTAAATTACTTAAAAGAATAAATGGCAAAAATCAAGAATCAGGAAATCAACCAATAAAATTTAAAGGAAAATATATCTCCAATCCATCAAAAATAGCTAAATTCTTTAATAAGCAATATTCTTCAGTTGTTCACCATAAAAGCTCTAAAGAGAGTAGAAAGATCACCAAAGATATCAGAAAAAATAACTTAAATGACCATCCAACTCATACAGCTGAACAAACCAAAGAAGCTATTAAACAGAGTAAATCTTCCAAAGCCCTGGGACCTGATAAAATATCTAACTTACACCTGAAACATTTAGGACCAAATGGAATTTCCTATCTTACAAAAATTTTCAATCTCTCTTCATCAACCTGCAAGATTCCTGCAATTTGGAAATCCTCCATTATAATCCCGCTCCCTAAACCTGGAAAAGATCCTGATGATTCCAAATCCTACAGACCTGTCAGCCTTCTCTGCCCTGCAATTAAAATTTTGGAACGCCTGCTATTACCTACCCTTACAAACAATCTTGAACTTCCAGATTTTCAACATGGATTCAGATCTGATCACTCTACAGTTACTGCATTGTATGATTTTACCGAGGCTGTTGCTCAAGGTTTCAACAAAAATCTTCCACCTGATCGTACAATATTAGTCCAGCTTGACTTATCAAAGGCATTTGATATGGTATCGCTGGATAAACTTATTAAAGATCTGAATGCATCTTCCCTTCCTGAAGGTGTAAAACGTTGGCTTAACTGTTATTTAAAAGGTAGACAATCAAGAGTACAATTCAGGACCAAGAAATCGGCCTCAACTAACATCAGAACAGGAGTACCACAGGGAGCTGTAACCTCACCCCTTTTATTCAGTTTTTACCTGTCTAAACTTCCATCACCACCTGCAGGTATCAAGATCATCCAATATGCAGATGATATTTCTGTTTATACATCTGGAACTGATCTGAATGAACTATCTCTAAAACTGAATGATTATATGAAGTCTCTTCTTGAATATCTAGATGAACGAGAATTATCTGTCTCCCCAGAGAAATCAACTGTCACTCTGTTTACCTCTGATAGGAAACAAGCCAACTACCATCCACAAATCTTCCTTAAAGATAAGTTAGTTCCTCTTGAAAAACACCCAAAACTCCTTGGAGTTACTTTTGATCCTCACCTTAATTTTTCTCATCATATTCAGGCAAGTTTAGATAAATATAAACCAAAGATTAATATGATGAAAGCCATTGCTGGATCTGATTGGGGCCAAGAAAAAGAAAATCTTATTCTTACCTATAAATCTCTCGGACGAAGTGTTCTAGAATATGGCACCCCTGTCTGGAGCCCAATCATTAGCGACAGCAATTGGAAGGACCTACAAATTGCACAAAACAAAGCCCTACGGATAGCAACAGGTTGCCTGGTCATGTCTAGTATTGATCATTTACACCAAGAAACTAAAGTTCTACCCATAAAAGATCATGCTATGCTACTTACTGAACAGTATGTACTTGCCATGCACCTACCCGGCCACCCTGGACAGAAACACCTTGATAGACCACCACCACAACGTAAAATAAAGTCTACTGCTATTGATCTCAAGTCAAATGTCCGCCAATGCCTTCCTATCACCAACAAACCATCTTATAAAAAAGGTCTGAAACGTCTACACACAAAAGTAGTCAAAACATGCATTTCCAAATATTCAAATAATCGAGTCCTTGGAACCCGACCTCCAGATGTTCACAAAAGTGAACTGAACCTGAAAAGGAAAGCAAGAACAAGTCTCGCCCAACTAAGGAGTGGATTTTCAAGAAAATTAAATAGCTATCTGTATAGAATTCAAGAATCCGCTTATGATCACTGTCCCAACTGTAATATCTCCCCACATGATGTCACACATCTTTTCAACTGCCCGGCAAAACCAACAAATCTTAAACCTATCGACTTATGGAAAAAACCTTCTGCTGTTACAGCATTTCTAAAACTGGATGGAACTTGATGACGAAATTATTAACAGAATGATGAACAGTGCCGAGGCTACACACACACACACAACAGAAAATGAATAAAAAAAGGATGAGGGGTTTTGGTACATTAATCTTTTTTTTAAACATTTCAGCTTGAATGATATAAAGAGAATATTCCACCTTTAAGGTTTTTTTCTTGCTAATTGCATATGTCAAATTTATGTCATGATTTACCTAGTTTTATTGTTGTTCATTTATTCAAGTTCCCTTCGCCTCTTTGCTCCTGAAGTATGCATTACATATTTAAATTAATTAACATCTGTTTATCTGTTTGCAGGGTTTGTGACCTATTAAATTTACAAAAGTGTCACAAAATCCTGGTGTATAGAGAATAGCAATTTAGTACAAAAAAAAGATTGTCAATGTTAATCTTAAAATTTATAGCCTCAACACTCTTTATTTTTTTATCTGTCTGTCTGATTGTCTGTCTCTCTAAAAATTAAGAAACCATACAAAAAATTTTTATTCTTTATCTACCAGGAGCCAATTTATAGCTTTCTTTAAGTACAATAAGGACCTACAGATTAGGGCTGCTAGATAATATGGGTAAGGAGGCATGTCAGAATTATAAAACAGGGAACTGCACATACTTATTCAATCCTCTAGCTAAATGGTTATTTTAGAACCGGCCATCCTTCCTTCCTCTCCAAACAAACTACAAAAAGAATGGGACTTTATATAAGCTTACCATTTTCTCTTAGCACTTCGGCAGTTTCAGTATGCACTCTAATTATTGCCCAGTCAAGTGCTGTTTCACCTGGACACATTAATTTCTATAATACACATGTTCACAACTAAATATCTAGCCAAAAATAGTTTGGACAGAAAAGAAAAATTGTAAACAGATATATGCAGGGTGGGAGGGTAATTGTAGAAATTTCTGATCACAATCCAAGCTGTAGCTCATTTGTTTTTGAAGATAAAAGAAAGCATAGAACATCATGAAATGCAGGAATTCAAGTCAATTTCATGTTCCAGGTAAAATCCTGCAGGTTCTAATTCTCCAGGTCATAGATCCTTTGAACGCAATTTTTTACTTAGTGACATTAAATTTTAAACTTTAGCATTAGTTCACATAACATTTTAAATTTTCCTGCTGACCGCCAATTGCTGCAGCTGGAAATGTCAAGTACAGCTGCTGCCACTGAAATTTATGTTTATAGATTTCTAACATTAAATCTACATAAAAGTACCAATTTTCTAAAAACATGGTTCTTATAGCTTCAAATGTTCTAATAAGGAATTAAAAGGTAAATGGGAAAATAAACGCCATAAAATTAAGAAACTAACCATCATTATCCTGTAAATTGACATCAGCTCCATTTTCTATTAGAATCTTCACTATATCAGTGTGTCCATTCCATGCAGCATACATAAGACTGGTTACTCCTGGATGAACATACATTTGTCATATATCTAAACATATTATACAATCATCATTATCCTAGAGCTAATGAAGAATTAAAAGGTAGATGGATAGATACATACATTATCTTATGAATAGTCATCAGCTTTAGGTTCTAATAAAGAATTAAAAGGTTGATTGATAGATATAATTACAATAAATTGTGTAACTTACCATTATCATCCTGTATATGGACATCAAATAAAACAAGGAACTTACCATCATTATTCTGTATATTGGCCTCAGCTCCATTTTCCAGAAAAATCTTTACTATATCAGTGTATCCTCCCCATACTGCATTCATAAGACTGGTATCTCCTAGATAAAAATACATTTGTCTTATATATGAAAATATTATATACTAAAAGAAATGTGTAGTCTTTTTAATTTTTTGAAACAAATCCAGTGTTGATGGTGGGGGACCCCCATAGCAAAATCTCAAAAAATAAAATTCTTTGTGTAGCTAAACCATGATTATCCTAGTCCCATGTTCTAATAAAGAATTAAAAGGTAGTTGGATAGATACAATTACAATAAATTGTGTAACTAACCATTTTTTTTCTGTAAATTGACATTAGCTCCATTTTCTATTAGAATATGCACTATATCAGTGTGGCCTTGAAATGCTGCATTCAAAAGACTGGTTTCTCCTAGATGAAAATACAGTTGTCTAATACATAAAGATATGAAACAATAATAGTATTATGAAGCAGGTATAAGGTATAACCAACAAGCGCAAAAAAATCTAAAATAATATTTGGGGGACAAATGGAGAGGTTGTCAATTTTATGATGTGTTGCCCCCCACTGACAGCTGAAAAACAGGTATAGGTTTCGAGATTTTTTCCCGAATTAATTTCGTTATTGGTATAAGCTGATTATGAAGCAACCATTCATTTTGGACTATAAATAGACCCCAAGATCTAATAAAGAAATAAAAGGTAGATGGATAAATACAATGACATAAAATTAAGAAACTAACCATCATTATCCTGTACATTGACATCAGCTCCATTTTCTATTAGAATCTTCACGTTTTCAGTGTGTCCTTTCCGTGCTGCTGCCATAAGACTGGTAGTTCCTAGATGAACATACATTTGTCTTGTATATAAACATATTATATACTAAAAGAAATGTGCATATTTTTCAATTTTTTAAAACAAATCCTGTGTTGGTGGTGGGGGACCCCCAAAGCAGCATCTCCAAAAATAAAACTCTTTAGCTGTAGCTTAACCATGATTATCCTAGTCCCATGTTCTAATAAAGAAGGTAGATGGATAGATACAATAACAATAAATTGTGTAACTAACCAGTAGTTTTCTTTGAATTGACATGAGCTCCATTTTGTAGAAGAATCTTCACAATATCAGTGTGTCCTTTCCATGCTGCAGCCATAAGACTGGTATATCCTATATATAGAAAATATATTTGTCTAATCTATAAACATATTTTAAACTAAAAGTATTGTGTAGCTAACTATCATTATATTAATCCTATAAATAGTCATCAGCCTCATGTTTTAATAAAGAATTAAAAGGTAGATGGATAGATACAATTGTGTAACTCACCATATATATTTTGTATATTAACATCAGCTCCATTTTCTAGAAGAATCTTTACAATATCAGTGAGTCCTTTCCATGCTGCAGCCATAAGACTAGTTTGTCCTGGATAAACATACATTTGTCTTATTTTTAAACATATTATACAATAATTGTATTGTGTAGCAATTCATCTAAAACCTAGCTTTGTCATACAAAGTATTAGGCTGTATGTAGGTCAGTCTGTCTGTCTGTCTTTTATAATTTTTGGAAACAAATCCAGGACCCCCAAAGGACCTAGGAACCCCCCTAAATTAAAACTTTTTGTGTAGATAAACCTATCCTATGATTATAATAGGCCCATGTTCTTATAAATAATTAAAAGGTATATGGATAGATATAACCAAAATAAATTGTGGAACTAACCATCTTTACTCTGTAAATTGACATCAGCTCCATTTTCTATCAGAATCTTCACAAAATCAGTGTGGCCTTTGTTTGCTGCAACTATAAGACTGGTATCACCTAGATGTTTTATATACAGTAAGACACACAAAAAAGTATCTTTTAGTGTGTAGAGCAATTATCTTACTTAATAAAAAGAATTTGACAGCCTACTAATGACTGTTTTAGTATTATTAATAATTGTAACTAACCCATTTCATCCTTGGCATTGATATCAGCTCCATGTTCTAATAAGAGCTTCACAACATCAGTACGTCCGTACTTTGCAGCTTTCATAAGACTGGTCTCTCCTAGATGTAAATATATTATTTATGTAATATATTGTGTAATTTAGAATAGAATTATAGATTCACAGGGAGTTATATATAGAAAAGTATAATTGTATAGTTTATGTATATTAAGATATACATATACATATATTTTGTAATATATGTGTAGTAAGATAGATATTTATATGATGTAAATATGTAACTAACCATATTTATTCTTTGCATTGCTATCAGCTCCATGTTCTAATAAGAGCTTTACAACATCAGTATTTCCTCTCCATGCTGCCAACATAAGACTGGTATCTCCTAGATATAAATATATTAGATATATTATATAGTTTAGAGTAGAATTATAGATACACAGATAAATATAAATATATAGAAAAGTATAATTTTGTAATATAAGTATAGTAAGATAGATTAATAGATATTTATGTGATAGAAATAAAGTACTAATATAATAATAATATTTTGTAACTAACCATCATTTACTCTTTGCTTTAATGTCAGCTCCTTGTTCTACTAGGAGTTCTACAATATCAATTCGTCCATTCCTTGCTGCCCAGATAAGACTTGTCAATCCTAGATATAAGTATATTACATTTATTTTATAATGTATAGTTACAGGGAGAAATCTAGTTAAACCTTAAATACTACCAAATTGTGTATTAACCCATTAGTGACGAACCGGGTATCAAAACCCGGTTCCAAAAAATGGAGAAAAAAAACATTTTCCAGTCTTCAAATTTCATTATCCTTTTGTGAGCCTCTCTTTACTCCGTTCTTTATCTATTGTCCCCAAAGAGAAGTCTCAGATATGGATCTATTTTTATCCGGCTTTTACTACAGACATATAACATGAATATCGTGGCTTCTATTACAGCTAGAGACCTATAATTTTTTTGGGTAAATCCTTGAGCAATAATAAACAGATAAAAATATTAATTTGCGCCACCAACCGCCATTTTAACGCCGTAACTGCCGAAAATGGCGGTTTCCGTTATTTGCCGTTTTTCGGCGATGATCAGAAAAAGTAATTTTTTTGTTATGAAAAATAAAAGTGCGTCCTAAAATTTGGTCATCCTAGCTGCAAAATTGGCTGCTCTACAGTTGTTTTTAAATTTAGCGGCTGGCCGCTAAAAAGCGGCTAAGGAGCGGTCTGACTGCTATGACTAGAAAAAGTAATTTTCTCTAAAAATACACATGAACCACCAGAAATTTTACGTCTTTATCTGTACCAGGAACCGAGATAGAGGGGGGGGGGCTCTTTGAGCCCCCCCCCCCCCAATCTATTAAAGTGTTCACGAAGCTGGGAAAAAGTTGATATATGATTAATGTTTTTTAAGAGTACTTTTTTGAGAATTAAGTCTTAAATACTTCCCATTTAAAAATAAATCAAACTTTAAAAAAACAAATTTATTCCCTTGAAAACATCGTTGTATTTTGAGTTTTATTATACATATCTTAAAACCTATCAAAATCGACAAATAACAATCTTTTTGTTGAAGTTTACTTGCAAATTTAGAGTAGAATAAATTCTTTTGTTACATACATATTAAACTAACCAAAAAAGTTTGTAATTTCTTTTTACGGGGAGATTAAATGATTTTTACCGAAAATCAAAAAGATATTACCAAATATGGGTATAAGGTCAGCTGATTTATAGTTGTCGATTGTGTAACATAGCACCCTCATCCTATCTCAATATTTACTACTTGCTAAAAAAGCTTCAACATACTGCAGAGCTAAAAATACGATTAGGCCCCCACATAATTGGGGGATTTTACTATAGATTGAGAAAGTTTTTAGCTATTATGGTTTTTTTATTTTGGGGTAAAATTCTTGCTTAGATTATATTTGATTAATTAACTAAAATCTATAAAAGATATTTAAAAGAAACAATCTTTGAAACATGAATTAATTTGCTATAAGCGTTTTCTGAGTACAGCACAGCCAGGTTAAATCAAATACACACACACACAAACATACATAGGACTCCACAGAACTTGATTGTTTAATACTTCAAAACATGGAATAAGATAAAGAGACAACACAAATTATATTCTTTTAATATTAATCTGTTATTCATGGATGTACATTAATTAAAGCAAGGCTTTTATCTTAATCCTAAACACAATGTAAAGATGGTTCCTGAGGTAATAAATCAAGTCAGTTACCAATAAACCTATACAAAAATTGAAATAAAATAACATGTTTTTTCAGTTATGGGAATAAAATTATTTACTTTTTATAGCTATTGAAATTTTCCCGTACTGGTCCAAACTTACAACTTAAAATACACTGAAGGGACTGCGACTTTTACAATATTTAGTAATGTTTGGTTTCTATACTTCAACTTAACAAAATCTGTTGGTACCATTTGTACCACAAAAGATAAGGAGGGGGACGGAGAATGGAAAAGGGAAACATGAATGCCCAAGGTAAGTGAATGAGTGTGTGTGTGTGTGTGTGTGTGTGTGTGTGTGTATAATGACAGATATATAATTAAATTCGACACATTACGAGATTATTTTATGATGATAAAATGCTTTTTTTTATGTAAATACTATAGAAAGACTGCTATATTTTATGCTGAATATGAGCAGCAAATGATATTTGTTTATTCTATTTAAACATTTTAATTCTTAAATATCATGCTTTCTACAGATTTAATCAATTTTTCTTTTGTCACTATACCTGCATAAACAAAGCGGTATTTGGTTAATGATTTTTTAAAATAAACCAAACTTTTTCATTACATTTTAGAGAAAGTTCAAAGATAAATATTAAAAGAGATATATTACAAAAATATTTTCTAAGTATAAATTTTTTTGTTTTTATCTGCAAGCGAAGAAATAACTTATTTTCTCTTAGTTTAATTAATGCTCAGATTTTAACATTATTTTCATGTGGAAACACTCTCCACATTTTAAACTGATTTTTTTCTAACTTGACTGAACTTTTAAGGCATAATTCTTTGAAAATTACTAAAATATAAAAAAAGGTAAACGAAAATGCATTTTGAAAAATTAAATTCGCGATCACTTTAAGGTGGGAATTGGGGCCCGATCTGTAAGGGTTAATCAGTATACCCTAGTAATCTCTATATGTGTCCTCCAATAGTTGGCGTTATCCTCTTAGAAATTTTTTTTTCAATTTTTTTCAATTATGTACCCCCCCCCCACCCCCCCCCCCCCGACTACCGACGAACAACTATTTTAGGTTAGGTTAGGTTTTAGGCTAGGGAGCCAAGCGCTGCGGCTAGGCAGGCAAGGGGGCCGAGCGCTGCGGCTAGGCAGGCAAGGGGGCCGAGCGCGGCCAGAGTTCATAGTTCGCTGTTGGGGGGGGGGGGGGGTACTCAAATTTTCAATATTGAAAAAAAAATTTCTAAGAGGATAATACCCAATAGTTTTATGCTCTTTTTCTGATATGTATCATCCAATTTTTATATGTTCTTTTTTTGTGTATGTCAGGTTTTAAAACTTCGACAAACGGGCTTTTTTACCCAAAACTGCGGCTGAAACCAGCAGAAACACTAAATTTGAAATAAATTGCTTTGTATATTACTTGTAGCCCTATAGATTACATGAGGTTGTGTAGTTTTCAATTACAGATCATATGAAAGTTCTAAAAAGTGTTCATCTCACTTTGGGCGTTCAAAAATTACATTTTCATTTTTTTGTTGAAATAACTGGGTATTTAGGAAAAAACGGCTTTTAACCCATTAGTGACGAACTGGGTATTAAAACCCGGTTTCCAAAAATGGAAAAAAAAACGGTTTCCGGCTTCATAATTGCATCATTCTCAGTATGAATCCCCCCTCTACTACCCTGGTTTTCATTTACCCCTGGAGCAGGCAGTTTTGCTTACTTCCGTTTGCCAGTATAGCTCAACAAAATTTGAAAATCATGAAAATTCAAAATACCCTTCTAACTTTTTTGTTTTTATAGTAAAGTTGCTGATTTTTTTCTTGAAATCTAATGTTTATTGACAAGTACATCTATTTGTGAATTCGTTTTATTCAAATTATGATTTTTTTATCGTTTTTTTACGCCCTATTATGACCCGGTTTGGCTTGGCCATAAATACCCAACAGTTTTAAAACCCGGCTCGGTTTTAGTTTTTATTACCCAGTTTTAACTTTTCAACCAATAAAAATTACAGTTTACGTCATTAGTAAGTGTTTGAGCCACCCTAATAACCCTAGTAATCTCTATATGTGTCACCCAATAGTTTATGCTCGTTTTCTAATATGTAACACCCAAATTTTATATGTTCTTTTTTTGTGTATGTCAGGTTTTAAAACTTCAACAAACAAGCTTTTTTTACCCAAAACGGCAGCCGAAAACCATCCGAAACACTAAATTTGAAATAAATCGCTTTGTATATTACTTGTAGCTCTATAGATTACATGAGGTTGTGTAGTTTTCAATTACGGATCGTATCAAAGTTCTAAAAAGTGTTCATCTCACTTTGGGCGTTCAAAAATTACACTTTTCAATTTTTGGTCAAAATAACCGGGTTTTTACTACAAAACCGGATTTTAATGCCGGCGGAAACCGCCCAAAACGGGTAATAAAGCCTGGTATTTATGGCCAGGCCGAACCAGTTTTTTTGCAACTTTCCTGTGCACGCCACTAGAGCAAAACAAAAAAATTGGAATTCCGTTTTTACCATTATAAAGCTTCCCTGAGATTTTTAGCTCGATCGGCCCATAAAAGTGGGGTTTGGCACTAATGGGTTAATGCCGGAAGAAAACCACCCAAAACAGTTTAAAATACACATTGTGCATTTATGGCCATGCCGAACTGGGTTTTTTTTCAACTTTCCTGTGCACGCCACTAGAGCAAAACAAAAAAATTGGAATTCCGTTTGACCATTATTATTTGAGCTTCCCTGAAATTTTCAGCTCGATTGGCCCATAAAAGTGGCGCTCGGCACTAATGGGTTAATAAAAGATAGAAAGTTAGATAATAAGATATATCTATTAGAAAAATAGTCAAAGGCCTTACAAAATAACAAATAAATACTTTAATTTTATATTGATTTATATTGATAGGATATTAGGATAGGATATATTGATATAAGGATAGATAGACAATTAGATAGATAAATATAGATAGATAGATATATAAATATATAGATAGATAGAAAAATAGATAGATAGATGGATATATAAATAGATAGATAGTTGAATATGAAAGTTTAGTAATTTGTTAATAGATAAACATTAACATAAACAAACTTACCGTCTCTATCAATATCATTAATATTTGTTCCATTGTTAATGTAATATTCTACAATCTTCAGTAGTCCTGCCTTTGATGCGTCAATAATATTGCCTTTACAAAACATTTTATTTTGATGCTAAAGAAGTGAACCAATGAATCATGCTTGGGATCTCTCAAAAACATTTTTTTAATAAGGTGTTTATATATGATATGATAATCTGAGGTTTTATGTTTAGGTAATTTAATATGTTAATATAAAAAAGTACTGAATTCTTCAAAGAATATAAAAGATATAACTAAATTCAATATATGGAATTACCTGCATTATTTATTATATTCTCATATTTCCTAAATTTCTTCTGATAAAAAACAAATTAGATTACTAACTTGTATGATTACTCTATAGTGATTAAACTTTATAGAAAAGAGCTTGGAAGATACTATTAATAGGAAAATTTTACACTTAAAGTTATTATTATTATTATTTGATTCTTTATTTGTCTTTATCATTTACTTACAAAGATTACATTAAAAGTATAACAATATTAATTTAAAACTCATTTAAAATATTCAAGTTGGGTAAAAATTGTTTATGTACACATATATAAAAGAATAGCATTTCAAAATTACATTGGTTAAATAAAAAAGATTTTTACAATCTGTGACATTCCCTTCGTTCAGTCATATTTTAATTCCTCAGATTATAATGGATCACATTTAAGGTGTGATTGGCAGACTGAATAAAGAAAGGAGGGGCAGGGACAGTTTTATTAAGAGCAGAATGCTCTAAAACTGTTAAGTACAAGGGTCGCCAGAGGATGAATTAAGGATAATTTTCGACTGGTCCCTTACCTTATTATTGCCCCTATAACTCAAGTCACAGATCCTGGGCAGGGACAGTTTTATTAAGAGCAGAATGCTCTAACATTGTTAGGTACAAGGGTCGCCAGAGGATAATTTTCGACTGGTCCCTTACCTTGGTATTGCCCCTATAACTCAAGTCACAGATCCTGTGGTATTCCCCTAGCCCAGTCATCAATAAAGCCTCCAAAAAAAAAATAGTGTATCACATATAAGATGTGTTTAGCAGACTGAATTAAGATGAGAGGGGCAGGGACAGGTATTCTGATAATAGACAGCTCTGACCCTGTTAGGTTTAAGAGTCGCCAGAGGATCATTATCGACTGGTCCCTTACCTAGGTATTTACCCTGTATAGCATACTTGAGCTGACTAACCGACAGAGTAGAAATAAATTTTATCCAGGGTCAAATTGTATTGTTGTTAATTTTTCATATCCTAGCTTATAACTTTTATTTTTAAGCAAAGATTTCCTTTGAAAGGAAATGAATTCAAGTAGATTTGAATTTAATGGAAGCTTTTTTTTCAGTCTTGACTGAAAGATGAAAAATAACACAAGAATAATTTCGATATTCAATACAGTTATGAGGTTACTGGTGAGCGTTTTTGGAACTCCTACTAACAGCCAGCTTGACTCAAAATTATGTTCAATATTTTGTAGAAGGTTTGTGAAGTAGTTGGCAGTAATACTAGTGGTGACAGGACAGTTCAGATAAAAGTGCTGGGCAGTTTCTTTGGGTGCGGGTAGATTCCTGTCCAGTCTACAAAGTGTACATTCTGGAGACTCTGGCCTAAAATTAGCGATATTGGCATTAAAATAGTGAAAATTGTTTATTGATTTAAACGAGAAATCTCTTATGTTTATAGGAATAAAGGACAAATTCCAAACTTTTTGCCATTTACGCTCTCTCTCTATGTCAAATTCTCTGATATTCGCCCAGTTATACCTATTTAAATAAGTCTTACACTTTTCTATCCTCTGTTCATCATTTGATAAGAAGTAACGAAAATGTTTTGACTTTACTTTTGGCTTTAAAAACAGGGAACTAATTTTAGTTTGGGGTTTTGAAAGTTTACACCTATATATAGCAATATTGTGCTGAACAAATCCCCTAAGTCTCAGATATTCCATGTAATTAAAATTGACCTTTGATTTGATGTTAAAGTTTCTATAATCTAGACATACATTATCAGTATTTAAAAGGTCTCCAAAGCAAATTAACTTAATATCATTTTCATAACGTAACCATGTTGTTTCTGTAAAAATAGCCCTGCTTACCATTTGTTTATCACTATTACAAAAATAATCATTTTTAAAAATTCTCATGTCTTTTATATTGTCATGTTTTAGCCAAAATGAATTTGAAAATATTGTATATGATTCAATAATTCTTGATAAAATGGGATTAATATTCTTATCTAATTTTTCATAAAAATAAAATGGATCATTTGCTTGGCATCTTGTATTTTTTAATTCTGAAGACCAAGTATCAACTATGGATAAAGATTTTTTATACATTAAAATATCTAGAGATCGTAAAAAATCTGTTACTTTTGGTATTCCTAAACCTCCATTTTCGGCACTTGAAAAGATTTTGGATTTAGCTATTGGTCTACTTTGACATAAGAAAGAAATAATAAGATTTTCAATTTGAGAAATTATTTCTTCAGATGGATAGACAACTGCCCCTACATAATTCAGTAAAGGTAACATGAATCCCTTTATAATAGCAATTTTACCAGGTGTAGTAAGGTAGAAAAGTGCCCAAAAATTTCTAATTTTTGACATTTTAGTAACAATTTTGTTCCAATTATATTGCATATTTAAAAGTTTTGAATCAAAATGTAAACCTAAAATATCAAATTCATCAACCACGTCAATTCTAATTACATCCAACTCCCGAAAAAAATAATTTGATGGCTTCCTACCTATTATACAAATTTTAGTTTTGTTAACATTTGTTCTTAAATTAGAAACTTGAGCAAAGAAAGTAAGAATTTGAAAAATAGTTTTCAAAGCAATGGCAGTTGGATTAAATGCAACATTGCAATCATCAGCAAATGCTGATTCAGGGTCAGGCTGTTTGTCAGTGTCAGTCAATTTAAAAGGTATAGCTCTTGGTATTACAATTTCATTGTTAATTGATAACATAAGTAATAATGGGGTTAAGGCAATTTTAAAAATGTTAGGACTTGGCCTATCACCTTGCATATAACCAACTTTCATGGGAAAGTTAGGTGTTATTCCAGTGTCAGTAAGAATGTGGGCAAATCTATCATTCATACATGTTAAAATCATGTTTATCATATTAGGGCCAAAATTCATAAATTCTAATACATCTTTTAAATATTCATGTCCAATACAGTCAAAGGCTGAGTGAAAGTCAATTAAAGCAATTGCTAGAGACGAGTTAGAAGCTAAAGTTTTAGAAATTAGTTCATAAATTTGAATCAAATTTTCCTGAATAGTGTATTTAGAAGAATAGGCTTTTTGAGATCTGATATTTATTTTGTCAATTACTTTTTTTAACCTATTGTCAATAACCCCAGAGAAAACTTTGTACACAGTAGACAAACAAAAAATTGTCCTCCAAGATTTAATTTTTGAAAGGTCAGAATTTTTTTTGGCTATAAGTCTAATTTTACCACATCTTAGCATGCCTTTTAACTGTTTTTTATTAATCATTTCTTTAAAGCCTCGTAGTAAAGGTAAGCTTAAAATGTCCCAAAACTTAACCAACATTCTATAAGGAATACCATCTGGTCCTACACTAGAATTTAAATTGGCTGACTTAAGTGACTCTTTTAATTCATTAATAGAAATGTCTGCCTCTAATTTTTCTCTATCTGTGTTATTTATTTTATGTTCTAATATTTTTGGGTGATTTACATTATTGCCTAAAAAATCAACGAGAGAAGAGTTGGAAATAAAGGCTGTACCAAATTTATTTTTAAAGTGATTTGTTAAAAACTCATTTCTTTCTTTCTCGCATGTAAAAGATTCACCTAAGTCATTCTTAATTTGTGAGATAGAGTCAGCTTTTTTTGAGTTTTTTAGCAAACTACTAAATGCTTTTGAAGCCTTTTCTGCATTTAAAATGTGGAAATACCCAGAAGTCTCTAACCTACGATAATTTTCTTCATCCTCCATTTTACATAGACTGTTTTCAATATCAATGATTTTCTTAAGTACAGTTTCATCTTTGACATTTCCACACTTCAACGCATTTAATGACTTAGACAAATCTTTTTGTATTTTTCTACTGCTCTTAAGAAAGTTTGATTGAAAGCTTATTATAGAATTTTTAATGCAATTTAACAATACTTCAAGGAAAGCATCATGACTAATATTTAAAGGCATTTCATACAAGTCATTTAAAGGGGGAAGTAAATCAAAGAGATAATTTATAGCCCTATCTTTTTGTTCAATCCAGAACAATACTAGTCTATCATTTTTAAAGTCTGTCAAACTTAGGTCATTCTTTAATCTAAATGCTAAACTTATCTGAGAAATGATGTCTCGTAGATGAAACTTGTTAGGAACTTCACAGTGTTGTAGAGCTATCTCGTAAACTTTGATTCTAACGTACTCACTCAATCCATCAATATCTAATAAAGAAGAATTTATTGTACATACACGTTTAGAAATATTTTCATATGTGTTGAAAAAAACTTGCTTGTGGTCAAAGATATACGCTTTAAATGGCTCATAATTGCATGAGTTAAAAATTGTTGAAAGCTGTGGACTGATAAGAACATGATCAATTCTACTTCTGTTTGTTTTAGTATTTGAAAAAGGAACATAACTAAATTCTAATTTAGTCGGATGAAGCAATCTAAATAAGTCCACACAAAAATTTTCTTCTATCCACAAAGAAAGTTCTTTACAATGTTCAAAATTTGGCAATGAATTTGTATTTATCAAGTCTAAGTGTTCGAGACCTTGTTCCGGTTGAATAGTTGTAGGTATTGCATTTAAATCCCCTGCAATTATGTAAAATGTATTTCCAATGCTCATTATTTTCTCCCTTAATTGTTTAAAGAAATTTTTGTTGTTATTTTGAATTGGCCCATAGCACGATATCAATGAAATTCTACATTCATTAATTTTTAAATCTAGAATCAAAATATTTTCATCAGTGGAACAAAAGCTTTTAATTATTTCATATTTTAGTGTTTGTTTGATTAAAATCGCTACACCCCTATCTGCCTTTGAACTATTGCAATAAGATATATAACTGCCAGCCATATTAAAACGTGCTTCTTTACTAAAAATACTTTCTTTATTATTTAATCTAATATCCTGAATGAACAGTATATCAGGTTTAGTTTTAATCATTGCGTTAATCTTAAGTTTAAACTTGTTTAATGATGCTTTACCTACATTGTAAGTGCTTATGTTGATTGAATTGCAATTAAGAGAACTAAAATTAATATCCTTAAGTAAAGAAACATCTTGTGTTGAATTAACGTTTTGAATATAAATCTTTTCAACGAAACTTAAATTATTCATTAAACATAAATTTATAAATCTTAATAAAAGATGAGCAAGTAACTAAATAAAAATTAACTGAATTTAATCTGTTGTAGATAAGACTAAACCTTGTATAATTGTTAGAAGATGTTTCAAAATAGAGGTTTGAATACATATTAATTAGTAGGGGGGTAGAGAAAAAGAGGGGATAAATTGTTTGAAAAACAGTAATCTTTATTTTATTAGAACTTCTGTTCAATCTAACTAGAACTATGCAAACCATAGCAAAAACAAAAACATTCAATTGAAATAAAGGTATTTTTAAAGCTTGAAGTATTCAGAATAGCATGGCTGTTGCTTAAATTGTGAAACAAGTTTAGAATCTGCTGGTACTTTAACATTTTGGAGATGTATCCATGGTTTATTAGAATCTTTTTCACGATAGGAAATAAATAAAGATCTACCAGTTTCAGTATTGGGTCTAATAAGAATGTGTTTGTCTGTCAGGTCAATTTTCTCATTCTTATAGTTAGATAGTTGAACACGTATTTTTGTAATATCGTCAACAATTGATTTAGGCCAATGAAAAGGGGTTTTTAGACCAATTTTGCTTACTTCTTTAACTACCATTGCCCTATCTTCCTTACTTTTAGTCTTAATAAAGTTAAATTATTTTATAAAGAGGAAAATTTGAGAATAAGACTAGATTTTAAAATTTATTTTGACATCACACTGTTTAGGTTTATAATGATTAACATAAATGAAAATCTTACTTTCATTTCCTCAGTCAAAGTGCAGTTATATGCTCTCTAATAAAGTATTTTTTTCAAATAATAAATCATTATTAAAAATTATTTTACAATTACAAGTACCTTGATATTGCTACAACATCAACGGCAGATAACCTGTCCTAAAATTGGTCTTGTCTCATTTATAAGTTTTATATCTAAGATCATTTTACTCACAATTAACAAGGCAATAACAAACTTTCAAATTCTTTATTGTTTGTATTAATTATCAAAAAAAGTAAAATAATTATGACCCATAACAGTTTCAATGCACCCCCCCCCCCCAAGTATTCTCATTTTCTGTGTGTGATAGTTAGTGGGCAGTAAATAAGTGAATTTCAAAAACTTAAAAAAGTTTAATTTTGCTTCCTTCTACTTTTTATTTAACAATCTTTAAAAAGTTTAAAACACCTGTAATTTACTTATTTTTTGAAGCTACAAGAAAATATTTATATTAGAAATCTCAAAACATAAATTCTTAGAGGATATTTTAGTATTTTAGTAACATTAGATGGTTTGTTTAAGTCAAAAATATTTTTGCTTTTTACCTGGATGATATTTAAAATTCAAAATCTCATTTATGTGTCTTACCCATATTTGAAAAGTTACTCAGTTATGGCTGTCTGTCTTTCATACAAAGAAAATAAGATAGAAAAACCAGAGAGGGGGGGGGCGGTAGGGTCAAAGTGAATTGTAACATTTAATGACTATTTTTCTTGTGTTTTTAATCAAAATCACAACAAAACAATTCCTAACCTTCCTCCTCAAACTTAACAGATATATTTAAAATTTGGTTTAAAACTGAATCTAATCTAATCAATAATAAATATATTTAAATAAATGCTAATCATATAGACAAACTTATATTTCCCCAAATCCCTGATTCTTATTTCTTATTTTATTAATATTATAATTAATGTTGATTCAAACAGCCATGACCTATTCATAGAGTAGCTAAACTACCAAAATTGACTTACAGGATAAGATTGTATGTAGATTAAAGTAATATATATAGAGCGATAAATAGTATATGTAACAACCACCCCTTTTCAAAGGCCTTCTACCGACTTTTGGTTGGGTCTTCGAAATCAGCTGAATCTTTCAAAAATGTAAATACAGCCGGGCGCTGGCAAAAGAACCAAGAACAAATTGTAAACTAATGTTAACACAAGGACGCCCAAGCTTTTTACTTCGCATGGGGGTAAAATGAGGATTTCTATATGTTCAAGGGGAGTAATGTAATGTATTTAAAAAAAAAACTGGAGGGGTGTAAGGGATAAACACCCCTTTACCCCTTTACTTGGACGTCTATGTATCAGCTATAATGATTTCTGCATTTTACCTAGTAAATTTTGTTTTTGCATTGTTTAAATACTGTTCATTTGTTGAAAAATATTTTGAAAATTATCTATTGATCTCATGAAACTGACAATAACCCAATTATTGAAATAAGGACATAGTTAATTTGCCACCACCTCAAGGGAGAGCTCAACCCTTTATGGAAAAATAATTGAAAACAACGTAAATACAGGCAAAAAATAAATTTGGGAACATCTGCAATATATTAGTTCTACATTTGTCGCTAGATGTCACTAAAAACTTGATAATTTTGATTTGCAACAAAGTATTCACATCATTAGGAAAAATGTCTTATTAATCACAAATAACTAGGTTTAAAAATGCAGTATTGTAAATCGGAAAAGATGATTATGAATATAATTGTATAGCCAGGAGCCTTGTTGTGAAAAATTGATAATGTCAGTTTTAAATACATTTTCTAAGTTTTACAGAAATGGCAATTTTTCACAAAAATTGTCCCTTTCTTTTTCAAAAAGCAGAAGAAAGCATTAAACAGCTGAAATTAGAAAGCAAAGTTTAATGAAATTATTTTTCGTCTGCGACGCTCTAGGTCTTTGCAATTGGAAATCAAATAGTAAGCTCTTTATACATCTATACTATAAATTTATTGTATGTAGTGACCAAAGTATACCCGATAGGGGAATTTTACAACTATGCAAACTGTTCCATTTATGCACCCATTAGTTCCAGGATAGTGCATAATAGAATGGAAATCGTATGGAGTCTAATCAATTTAAAATCACTTAATTTGCTATAGTATTAAAGGGACTGGAACACAGATATTTATACTTAACCCTATGTCAGGTTGCTAAGGTTGTTATAGGACCATTTCCTCTAAGATATTTTGACTCTCATTTTAATGGCATGAAAGATTGAGTTAAATTTTTCTGGATCTACCAATCATAATGGCAGCAGAGGAACCATATAAAATCTAGCTAAATGTTTTTTATTCCTGTATTTCATATTAAATCCAATTCTCTAATCCTTTTTTGGCTTGAAGTAAAATTGAAAGGCTTGTTCTGAAATGAGCCATTCATAATTAGATTACTGATTCTTTTGTGATTAGTATTTACTAATTTTTTTTATTTAAAAAAGTACAGGTTAAAAATTTGTTTAACTGATAAGAAAAGTAGGTTTAATCACAAGAAAGAAAGAAAAAATGAAGAAAAAAATACAGATAACAGCAGGCTTATATATTATCAGAAATGCAACTTTTTAATGCACCTTTGGTAAAAATCAGCAGAAAAATATCTATTAACCCTTACAGATCAATCTCATTTTTTTGTAGGTAAGATGGAGAGCTGTAACTTCATTACTTTTAAGGTTTAGTAATTATACGTCAGCAAGAGTTGATTTTATTAGGATATCTGGTCTGTGTCCGTTGTGGTGTCTGGTCAAAGTCGGTTAGGAAACAAAAAAAAATTAGAAAAAATTCTAAATAAATCTTAATTTCTACATTATGACTTTTGTGTATAAGGTAGAATCCTAAATTTTTTTTGGTGAATACTTAGATATCAATGACCTTCTGAGAAAAGTGGTGTTATGACCATTTGAACGCTCCCTGACCGACTTTATGACCGATTTTTGTCCGGCTTTTACTACAGACATATATCATGAATATCGTGGCTTCTATTACAGCTAGAGACCTATAATTTTTTTTTGTGATTTGTATAATTTTTTTTTTGTGAAGGACCAAAAATCTATGTTTTGCAATGTTTTGCTATAATAAGGACAGAAAAGCTATGTTATGTAAGATTTTGCTATGTGAAGGACCAAAAAATCTATGTTTTGCAATGTTTTGCTATAATAAGGACAGAAAAGCTAAGTTTTGCAATATTTTGCTATGTGATGGACCAAAAAGCTATTTTATGCAAGATTTTGCTATTTTTTGCAAGAATTTGCTATGTGAAGGACTAAGAAAAGCTATGTTATGGAAGATTTTGCTATGTTTTGCAAGAATTTGCCATGTGAAGGACAGAAAAGCAATGTTTTCCAAGAATTTGCTATGTGAAGGATCAAAAAGCTATGTTTTGTGAGGTTTTGCTATGTGAAGGACATAAAAGCTAAGTTTTGCAAGAATTTGCTATGTGAAGGACAGGAAAGCTAAGTTTTCCAAGAATTTGCTATGTTTTGCAAGAATTTGCTATGTGAAGGACAGAAAAGCAATGTTTTGCAAGAATTTGCTATGTGAAGGACCAAAAAGCTATGTTTTGTGAGGTTTTGCTATGTGAAGGACAGAAAAGCTAAGTTTTGCAAGATGAAGGACATAAACAGCCTTTGTCAGACAAAGGACATAAGTCACCTCCTTAAGTTAGATTTTGTTAGATGAAGGACATAAGTAGCCTTCCTTAGACCAATTTCCAGTGACTTCTGTCCCAGTTAGGAATGACTTTGTTTTCTTTCCATGATCCAAAACTTTAGACTTATTGTTGAAATTATTTTTTTTCTTGATTATATACCTACCTAACTAATTGTTGGTAAACATATGATGAATTACATTTGATGAAGTGACTTAAAATTCCTGATATGTCTCTCCAAATTTATCTCTAACTGTATTAGGAGCACCAACAACCAGACTTTCACTGATTTCCACATATATGTCTCTGTCAGGTCTAAAATTATGGAATGGATGTTTTCATTTTATCTTATTTTTATATGTTTATAAAAAAAATAGTTTTCAAAATGCAAAGTAAAAGCTAATAAATATTTGGTTTATAATATAATATAAACAAGACCAATCACTGCTTTAGTTGAATAAATTATATAATAGGCCAAATGGTATCTAAATTTTTAAGATGGAAGCAATATTTGTATATGAGGAAAAAATTTTTAATGAGGGGTAGTGGTATAGTCAGGAAGGGTAAAAGTAATAAATTTAACATATGATATTTCTTTGCGGTTAAATGTTTGTTAAGTTATTTAAATATATCCCATTTATATTCTACAAAGATAACAAGATTATTGTCCATTGTCTTATCCCCCTCCTCACATTTCCATTCCCCTACACCCCCTCCTACAAACTTAGAAAGATAAAATCAAAAGTCTTTGACTTGACTGACATCCCCATTCCTTATAGTTGTAAGTTGATAATAACCCCCCCTTCCCCCCACCCCACACACACACACAAAACACATACACATAATAAATACAAGGATATGATAATGATACTAAAAATGTTAAGTAATCTTTTAAAGTTTTGTTAGTTTATAGCATAAAATTATGATTATAGACAGTTATCTCAATGTGATGTCCTTAAGAAAAATCCTTTTCGTGTTAAAAATCTTATCTATTAGAATTTAATTATCTAAATGGTTTTCGTATGTATTGCAATGTATTATAAGCAGATTTCTGCGGTTTTTAAATAAAATAACTTAAGGCAATAAATAATTTTGAAGGAAACTTAGTTTTTATTGCAATAAAATAATGTAAATATTTATGAATATTCAAGCAGTAAATAGAGGAAATTTTAGAAATTTTTATCAAATTATGCACTTATCTTCTTTCAAGTTTTTCTCTAGTGTCCCAACTAAAAAGATAATTTAAAACTTTGATTTTAGTTTGTTGTTTCTTTTGGCTTTGCCCCTAGCCTCTAGGGTCTTTCTTAATATAGGAGCAAACTCTCCAGCATATCTGAATCTAGGAAATCTTTTATGCTTTGAAAATAACGGTAAGTAAAACTTTAAAGAAGCAAAGCTACTTAATAACTAGTTATTCTGCATTTTACTCTCTTGAATATTCAAAATAATGAATGTACCATCTATAATACAAAGAAGCTTGCAAAAAATAAGAAAAACAAATTTAGCCAAAACAATATTTGACTTTTTGTAATTTTTAAAAATTGACACCTTTTAAATGTCGTCGCACATATAGGTATTAAATAAAATTTACAGAGGAAAGTTTTCTAGAGATGAAAATATATTTTTGATTTTTTCAAGATAAGAAATACTGCGACAGAATAACAATTTTGAGGCATTTTTGCTCAAAATATAAACAATGACATTGTATACTGTAACTGATTGATTTAATTACAGATAACATAAAGAAAAACATATATTTTCATCTCTTAAAAACCCACCCCAGCTTCTGTTAAAATTGCAAAAATAGGTATTCACACCAGGCTACAATTGAATCAAGACAAAAGTAAGTGCCGAGCTCTATGACCTATATATGGTGAAATTAGACGTAAAACCATGATGATTCCAGGTAAAACCAAAATATTTCAGTGGGTTAGGTTAGGTTAGGTTAGGTTAGGTTAGGTTAGGTTAGGCTTGGCCACCCTTTTGTGCAGAAACTAGGTTAAGGCAGTAAACCTAGCTATTAAATATTAACATTTTTAGGTTAGCAAATTTGTTAATAGGTAGTTTGGGACTAGTAAGGGCTTCCCTAAAAAATGCTAACCTAAAAAGTAGCTTAAAAGTAGCTTAGGTTAGGCCTCAAACCTAGCTCTGTGCCGCACACTTGCAAACTGTGCCAAAAGCCAAAAAAGTGTGCGAGGCCTGTAGCGCGCTTATTTTTCAACAAAAATCCTAGCTTTTTCTAACTTAAGCTTTCATGGGCATGTCCTTGAAGTCTGTAAAAAAAAATTTATAAAAAATCGACTCCTCTTTGGTTAGGTTCGATTTTTAACCTATACCCCAGAAAATAGACCATATTTTGAAACTTACATATTAATCCTTAATTTTGTCTAGATTAAGAAAAGTCGTAACTTCGGTTCTAGTTGACCGAATCTAACATTTTAAGTGTCTACGGATATCAGCGCGACGAGCTCTTCAAAAGTGTCCGATGTAATCGACCTCGCCAGAGGCCTCTGGCGGCCTCCAGCCTCGAAAAACTAAAAAAGACACTTGTAATTTTTTTCTTCAAAATCCTAAAATTTTCTAAAATTGACGTCAATCAGTCAATTTTTGAGCTATATTGACGTGTAAGTACTCTAAAAATTCGTCTTTTCAAGACGAATTCAACCACGTTGGTCATGTCCAAATCGGTCCAGTGGTTCACCGTAACCTAACTTAACCTATGAAACGTAATTTTTTGCCTCATCGCTTTACCTTGTAAAACGTGTCTTAAAATTAGTCTCAGCTCCAGACTATGGAAGGAGAAGTTGTTTGTCTCATTGAGACGCGTATTTAGAGTACTTAACCAGCTTCCTAGGTCTAACCTAACCGAAATGAGATCAAAAAACGTCTTTTTAGTTTTTTTTATCTCAAATCAGTTAGGTTTGAGGTACAGAAACGTGTAAGTACTCAAAATAATTGTCTGATCTAGACACGTTTAACCACGTTAGTTTTGTCCAATTCGGTTTAGTGGTTACCGAGTAATAACGATTTGAAAATTAGGTTATGTTTTTCCTATTTTTGGAAAGGTTGCGTGATTCATTCAACCTACAGGGTTCTAGTTTTCACCATAGGCAAGAGGCAGTTAATATTTATCAGGGCATGTAAAAAAACCTGCAAAATTTGAAAATTTAGGTTAGACTAGGGCGACTTTAAGCAAAATCAGGTTTTTAATCGTACAGGGCGATTCCTGGAACGATTTGGCTTTTAAAGGCGGCAAATTGCATGTACATTTTGAGAGCTTTTGAATGGTTTTGATTTTGAACCGATTGGTCCAGTGGTTCGTCCGCTACATTCATTTAAAGTTTCAAAAAATCATTTGACATTTTTTTAAAAAAATGTTAAAAATACATCTGTCAAACAGTCAATTTTTGAGCTACAATGACGTGTAAGTACTCAAAATAATTGTCTTGTCAAGACGCGTTCAACCACGTTGGTCTTGTCCAATTCGGTTCAGTGGTTACCGAGAAATAACGATTTGAAAATTAGGTTAGGTTTTTTATATTTTTGGAAAGGTTGCGTGATTCACTCAACCTAGAGGGTTCTAGTTTTCATCATAGGCACGGGGCAGTTAATATTTATCAGCGCATGTAAAAAAAAGTGCAAAATTTGAAACTTTAGGTTAGACTAGGGCGATTTTAAGCAAAATCAGATTTTTAATCGTACAGGGCGATTCCTGGAACGATTTGGCTTTTAAAGACGGCAAATTGCATGTACGTTTTGAGAGCTTTTGAATGAAATTAATTGCTGGACTCTAGCTAAAGGGGTTCGCGCGCTACACTCGTTTAAAGTTTCAAAAAATTTGATTTTTAAAAAAAATGTTCAGGGGGTTGGGGGTGACCTAACCAAATATTGTTGATTTTTCTTAAAAATGTTTTGGGGGGGGATGACCTAACCAAACATCCCCCCCCTGAACATTTTTAGACCATTTTTGTGTTAAAACAAGTGGGGATCGAACCCATTCCCTTAACCATTATTGTGTTAAAACAAGTGGGGATCGAACCCATTCCCGGATCGAACTCATTCCCGGATTGAACCCATTCCTTAAACCACCCTATGAATCTGCATGGAATATTACTTTGTTTATTGTGTTAAAACAAGTAGGGATCGAACCCATTCCCTAAACCATCCCATGAATCTGCTTTGAATATTACTCTGTTTATCGTGTTATCGTTTTTGAGGGGGTGTGGTCACCCCCATGTCCCTGACAAAAAAAATTTTTTCAAAAAATTTTTGAGGGGGTCACCCCAATGTCCCTGACAAAAAAAATAATAAAAAAATTAAAAAAAAAATTTTTTTTGGGGGGGGGTAGGGGGGCCCCTCCCGCCCGCCGAGACTCCCCCACCTCCAACCCTAAGGGATGTTGAAAGAATTTTTAAAATCGGTCCATAAACAAAGAAGTTAGGTTTTTGGGGGGGTTTGGTCACCCCTATGTCCCTGATAAAAAAATTTTTTAAAAAAAATTTCGAGGGAGTCACCTCCATGTCCCTGACAAAAAAAATAAAAAAATTAAAAAAAAAAATTTTTTTTTGGGGGGGTGGGTGAACATTTTAAGAAAAATTAACAATGTTAGGTTAGGTCACCCTCCCCCCCCCTGAAAAATGTTTTTTTAGGTCCCCCCACCCCCCTGAACATTTTTAGAAAAATTTACAATATTAGGTTAGGTCACCCAACCCTCTGAAAAATGTTTTTTTAGGTCCCCCCACCTCTCTGAACATTTTTAAAAAAATTTTCAATGTTAGGTTAGGTCACCCTACCCTCTGAAAAATGTTTTTTTAGGTCCCCCCCACCTCTCTGAACATTTTTAAAAAAATTTTCAATGTTAGGTTAGGTCACCCCCCCCCTAAATAATGTTTCTTTAGGTCCCCCTACCCCCCTGAACATTTTTAGAAAAATTTACAATGTTAGGTTAGGTCATCCCCCCCCCTAAAAAATGTATCTTTAGGTCCCCCCACCCCCCTGAACATTTTTAGAAAAATTTACAATGTTAGGTTAGGTCATCCCCCCCCCCTGAAAAATGTTTGTTTAGGTCACCCCACTCCCCTGAACAATTTTAGAAAAATCAACAATGTTAGGTTAGGTCACCCCCCCCCCCACTGCCCTGGCTGTATTGGTTAGCTTCCCCCATTTCCATAGAGGTCTGGATGGTTAAAATCGGACAATAAATAAGGAAGTTATGATGGTTAGGTTAGATCCCTTCCCCCCCCCTCGCCCTTGAAAAATCCCCCAAAGTTCACCTATCCATGGATAACTTCATCACTAAAAACATACAATATATGATAAAAAGTTAACTTTGGTTAGCTTCCTTCCCTTTTTCTCCCCTCCCCCCACCCCCCACCCCTTTAAAAACACCCTGGCTGTATTGGGCAGTTTCCCCCATTTCCATAGAGGCCTGGATGGTTAAAATCGGACAATAAATAAGGAAGTTATGATGGTTAGGTTAGATTCCTTCCCTTCTCCCTCCCCCCCCCCTCCCCCTTGAAAAATCCCCCAAAGTTCACCTATCCATGGATACTTCATCACTAAAAACAGACAATATATGATAAAAAGTTAACTTTGGTTAGCTTCCTTCCCTTTTTCTCCCCTCCCCCCACCCCCCTCCCCTTTTAAAACACCCTGGCTGTATTGGTTAGCTTCCCCCGTTTCCATAGAGGTCTGGATGGTTAAAATCGGTCAATAAATAAGGAAGTTATGCCCCAAAACATTGAACCCCCTCGATACTCCAATAAAAAAAGACTAAGTTGAAACCTACCTCATTCCGCACACTTAGCCCGCACGTTATTCTTGCCTACCTTGGTGTGCAAGTGTGCATCTGTGCGAGAAAAGGGTGTTATAGCCTATGTTAGGTTAGGTTAGGTTAGGTTAGGTTAGGTTAGGTTAGGTTAGGTTAGGTTAGGTTAGGTTAGGTTAGGTTAGGTTAGGTTAGGTTAGGTTAGGTTAGGTTAGGTTAGGTTAGGTTAGGTTACTATAAGCCCCGAATCTTCAAGTTTGGGTCCCAGATTCAAGGGTTTCAAAAATGGAGGTACCTAACGGCGGGGGGTTAGGATGCCCCTAGAGACCCACCGATAGTTGCGTTGAATCAGAAAAAAGGTTAGGTTAGGTTATATGGCCTCATGTTAGGTCAATTCGGCCTCCTTGACCTCGAGGTTAGGTCCTCCATTTTTGCACCTAGGGAAACCCAACCTAACTTTGGGTCCCGGGCCCAAAACGAAAATGTGGGGCCCAAACATGTTTAGAGGCCTCTAGGAGCAATCTTGAAGAGTAACGACCCCCCCAAAACCGGCCAAAATAATAGGACCTCTTACTCTTCAGGATTTTGATTAGAGCAGGTTTTAGGCTACTTTTACCTATTTTTTCGTTTTGGTAACTTATGTTGGAAAAAGTTGAGGTTACTTACATATTACAAATGTATGTCCTAAATTGAACCATGTTAGTTCATTGTCTAAAATCATTATTTATTGATGGATTTTCAAGTTTAAGGTGGCAAATCATATGTACTCGTCGAGACAAAGCCATTCCTGTTATCGGCCGGCCGAATTTCGGCCGAAAAAGCCGGAATTCGGCCGTTTTTAGGTTGTCGGTCAAAATCTTTATTTTAGGTTAGGTAAAACTTCATCATAAAATGGTGATTCCTTGTCCGATTTGGACTTCCAAGGTGCCTAAAAATATCAGCGGAACGTGGGAAAGTCGAATCCGTTGACCAATCTCAATTCGGTCCAGTGGTTTCCGTGTAATTTGAAAATAAAGTCAGCGGTTAATGTTTTTGAAAATTTTGAAAATTTATTTTTATTATTAATTGATCAAAAATTAAGCAATTTTAATATTTTTTTTTCCTAAAATCATTGTCTTGTTATTATATTTTGATTCATAAAAAGATCTAACCACTGGACCCAATTTTGAACCATTTTTTTAAAAATTATTTATTTCGGCTTTAAATGGATTTTGCTTACTATAAAAAGTTTTGAATTTTGCGGGTTTTTTTACATGCACTGATAAATATGGACTGCCCCTTGACTATGCAGAAGATTTGAACCCAAACGGTTCAGTGGTTTTTTATTTATAATGAAAAAAGTGTTTTTAAATTTTACAAATTTGTCTAACTTTGAGAAGGTGTAAAATGATGATTCCTTGGACGATTTTTTAGTTTAAGGTCAATTTTTGCACCTACTTTTTGAGATGAGTTCAACCACGTTGATTTTGAACCAATCCGTCCAGTGGTTACCGAGTAATAATCGATTGAAAATTACGTTTTTTTTTAAATTTTAAAAGTCATATTTCGTGATTTATTGACATAAATGCATGTTTTTTGTGGCTAATCATATCTACACACTCCAATATTTCCAAATCTGTTGCCCATTTGAATCTGCATTGAATATTACTTGGTAACTTAATAATAAATGTCTCACCTATTATGGCCGCGGGTTCGAATCCGTCTACTTTGTCCCTCTACCAGGGAATCTACAGTTAAGTTAGCTAAACAAAACTTTGTGGAGAGTGTCTTAAGGCAATTTAGAACAAATCATCTTGATGTAAACTGGCCTCTAGGAGCACTCTAAGTGCCCATAAACCACGGCCATAAATCACCTATTATAGCCGCGGGTTCGAATCCTTCCTTGTTATTCAGTGATTTATTAACATAAATGCATTTTTTTGTGGCTAATAATATCTACGCACTCCAATATTTCCAAATCTGTTGCCCATTTGAATCTGCATTGAATATTATTTGGTAACTTAATAATAAATGTCTCACCTATTATTGCCGCGGGTTCGAATCCGTCTACTTTGTCCCTCTACCAGGGAATCTACAGTTAAGTTAGCTAAACAAAACTTTGTGGAGAGTGTCTTAAGGCAATTTAGAACAAATCATCTTGATGTAAACTGGCCTCTAGGAGCACTCTAAGTGCCCATAAACCACGGCCATAAATCACCTATTATAGCCGCGGGTTCGAATCCTTCCTTGTTATTCAGTGATTTATTAACATAAATGCATGTTTTTTGTGACTAATCATATCTACACACTCCAATATTTCCAAATCTGTTGCCCATTTGAATCTGCATTGAAAATTACTTTGTTTATCAAGTTAAAACAAGTCAGGATCGAACCCATTCCCAAAACCATCCATCTATGTATCCATCTATCTATCCATCTGTCTTTCCATCTATCTATCCATCTATCTAACCATATATCTATCCATCTATTTATCCATTTACATATCCATCTATGAATCTGCATGGAATATTCCTTTGTTTATTGTGTTTAAACAAGTAGAGATCGAACCCATTCCCTAAACCATCCTATGAATCTGCATGGAATATTCCTTTGTTTATTGTGTTAAAACAAGTAGGGATCGAACCCATTCCCGGATTGAACCCATTCCCTAAACCATCCTATGAACATGCATGGAATATTACTTTGTTTATTGTGTTAAAACAAGTGGGGATCGAACCCATTCCCTAAACCATCCTATGAATCTACATGGAATATTACTTTGTTTATTGTGTTAAAACAAGTAGGGATCGAACCCATTCCCGGATCGAACCCATTCCCTAAACCATCCTATGAATCTACATGGAATATTACTTTGTGTTAAAACAAGTAGGGATTGAACCCATTCCCGGATCGAACCCATTCCCTAAACCATCCTATGAATCTGCATAAAATATTACTTTGTTTATTGTGTTAAAACAAGTAGGGAATCGAACCCATTCCCGGATCGAACCCATTCCCTAAACCATCCTTTGAATCTGCATTGAATATTACTTTGTTTATTGTGTTAAAACAAGTAGGGATCGAACCCATTCCCTAAACCATCCTATGAATCTGCATGGAATATTCCTTTGTTTATTGTGTTAAAACAAGTAGGGATCGAACCCATTCCCGGATCGAACCCATTCCCTAAACCATCCTATGAATCTGCATGGAATATTCCTTTGTTTATTGTGTTAAAACAAGTAGGGATCGAACCCATTCCCTAAACCATCCTATGAATCTGCATGGAATATTCCTTTGTTTATTGTGTTAAAACAAGTAGGGATCGAACCCATTCCCTAAACCATCCTTTGAATCTGCATGGAATATTACTTTGTTTTTTGTGTTAAAACAAGTAGGGATTGAACCCATTCCCGGATCGAACCCATTCCCTAAACCATCCTATGAATCTGCATGGAATATTACTTTGTTTATTGTGTTAAAACAAGTAGGGATCGAACCCATTCCCGGATTGAACCCATTCCCTAAACCATTCTATGAATCTGCATGGAATATTACTTTGTTTATTGTGTTAAAACAAGTAGGGATCGAACCCATTCCCTAAACCATCCTATGAATCTGCATGGAATATTCCTTTGTTTATTGTGTTAAAACAAGTAGGGATCGAACCCATTCCCTAAACCATCCTTTGAATCTGCATGGAATATTACTTTGTTTTTTGTGTTGAAACAAGTAGGGATTGAACCCATTCCCGGATCGAACCCATTCCCTAAACCATCCTATGAATCTGCATGGAATATTACTTTGTTTATTGTGTTAAAACAAGTAGGGATCGAACCCATTCCCGGATTGAACCCATTCCCTAAACCATCCTATGAATCTGCATGGAATATTACTTTGTTTATTGTGTTAAAACAAGTAGGGATCGAACCCATTCCCGGATTGAACCCATTCCCTAAACCATCCTATGAATCTGCATGGAATATTACTTTGTTTATTGTGTTAAAACAAGTAGGGATCGAACCCATTCCCTAAACCATCCTATGAATCTGCATGGAATATTACTTTGTTTATTGTGTTAAAACAAGTAGGGATCGAACCCATTCCCGGATTGAACCCATTCCCTAAACCATTCTATGAATCTGCATGGAATATTACTTTGTTTATTGTGTTAAAACAAGTAGGGATCGAACCCATTCCCTAAACCATCCTATGAATCTGCATGGAATATTACTTTGTTTATTGTGTTAAAACAAGTAGGGATCGAACCCATTCCTGGATCGAACCCATTCCCTAAACCATCCTATGAACATACATGGAATATTACTTTGTTTATTGTGTTAAAACAAGTAGGGATCGAACCCATTCCCGGATCGAACCCATTCCCTAAACCATCCTTTGAATCTGCATGGAATATTACTTTGTTTATTGTGTTAAAACAAGTAGGGATCGAACCCATTCCCTAAACCGTCCTATGAATCTGCATGGAATATTACTTTGTTTATTGTGTTAAAACAAGTAGGGATCGAACCCATTCCCGGATTGAACCCATTCCCTAAACCATCCTTTGAATCTGCATGGAATATTACTTTGTTTATTGTGTTAAAACAAGTAGGGATCGAACCCATTCCCGGATCGAACCCATTCCCTAAACCATCCTATGAACATGCATGGAATATTACTTTGTTTATTGTGTTAAAACAAGTGGGGATCGAACCCATTCCCGGATCGAACCCATTCCCTAAACCATCCTATGAATCTGCATGGAATATTACTTTGTTTATTGTGTTAAAACAAGTAGGGATCGAACCCATTCCCGGATCAAACCCATTCCCTAAACCATCCTATGAATCTGCATGGAATATTACTTTGTTTATTGTGTTAAAACAAGTAGGGATCGAACCCATTCCCGGATTGAACCCATTCCCTAAACCATCCTATGAATCTGCATGGAATATTACTTTGTTTATTGTGTTAAAACAAGTAGGGATCGAACCCATTCCCTAAACCATCCTATGAATCTGCATGGAATATTACTTTGTTTATTGTGTTAAAACAAGTAGGGATCGAACCCATTCCCGGATTGAACCCATTCCCTAAACCATCCTATGAATCTGCATGGAATATTACTTTGTTTATTGTGTTAAAACAAGTAGGGATCGAACCCATTCCCTAAACCATCCTATGAATCTGCATGGAATATTACTTTGTTTATTGTGTTAAAACAAGTAGGGATCGAACCCATTCCTGGATCGAACCCATTCCCTAAACCATCCTATGAACATACATGGAATATTACTTTGTTTATTGTGTTAAAACAAGTAGGGATCGAACCCATTCCCGGATCGAACCCATTCCCTAAACCATCCTTTGAATCTGCATGGAATATTACTTTGTTTATTGTGTTAAAACAAGTAGGGATCGAACCCATTCCCTAAACCGTCCTATGAATCTGCATGGAATATTACTTTGTTTATTGTGTTAAAACAAGTAGGGATCGAACCCATTCCCTAAACCATCCTTTGAATCTGCATGGAATATTACTTTGTTTATTGTGTTAAAACAAGTAGGGATCGAACCCATTCCCGGATCGAACCCATTCCCTAAACCATCCTATGAATCTGCATGGAATATTACTTTGTTTATTGTGTTAAAACAAGTAGGGATCGAACCCATTCCCGGATCGAACCCATTCCCTAAACCATCCTATGAACATGCATGGAATATTACTTTGTTTATTGTGTTAAAACAAGTGGGGATCGAACCCATTCCCTAAACCATCCTATGAATCTGCATGGAATATTACTTTGTTTATTGTGTTAAAACAAGTAGGGATCGAACCCATTCCCGGATCGAACCCATTCCCTAAACCATCCTATGAACATGCATGGAATATTACTTTGTTTATTGTGTTAAAACAAGTAGGGATCGAACCCATTCCTGGATCGAACCCATTCCCTAAACCATCCTTTGAATCTGCATGGAATATTCCTTTGTTTATTGTGTTAAAACAAGTAGGGATCGAACCCATTCCCTAAACCATCCTATGAATCTGCATGGAATATTCCTTTGTTTATTGTGTTAAAACAAGTAGGGATCGAACCCATTCCCTAAACCATCCTTTGAATCTGCATGGAATATTACTTTGTTTTTTGTGTTAAAACAAGTAGGGATCGAACCCATTCCCGGATCGAACCCATTCCCTAAACCATCCTATGAATCTGCATGGAATATTACTTTGTTTATTGTGTTAAAACAAGTAGGGATCGAACCCATTCCCGGATTGAACCCATTCCCTAAACCATCCTTTGAATCTGCATGGAATATTACTTTGTTTATTGTGTTAAAACAAGTAGGGATCGAACCCATTCCCGGATCGAACCCATTCCCTAAACCATCCTATGAACATGCATGGAATATTACTTTGTTTATTGTGTTAAAACAAGTGGGGATCGAACCCATTCCCTAAACCATCCTATGAATCTACATGGAATATTACTTTGTTTATTGTGTTAAAACAAGTAGGGATCGAACCCATTCCCGGATCGAACCCATTCCCTAAACCATCCTATGAATCTGCATGGAATATTACTTTGTTTATTGTGTTAAAACAAGTAGGGATCGAACCCATTCCCGGATCGAACCCATTCCCTAAACCATCCTATGAATCTGCATGGAATATTACTTTGTTTATTGTGTTAAAACAAGTGGGGATCGAACCCATTCCCAGATCGAACCCATTCCATAAACCATCCTATGAACATGCATGGAATATTACTTTGTTTATTGTGTTAAAACAAGTGGGGATCGAACCCATTCCCAGATCGAACCCATTCCCTAAACCATCCTATGAACATACATGGAATATTACTTTGTTTATTGTGTTAAAACAAGTAGGGATCGAACCCATTCCCGGATCGAACCCATTCCCTAAACCATCCTTTGAATCTGCATGGAATATTACTTTGTTTATTGTGTTAAAACAAGTGGGGATCAAACCCATTCCCTAAACCATCCTATGAATCTGCATGGAATATTCCTTTGTTTATTGAGTTAAAACAAGTAGGGATCGAACCCATTCCCTAAACCATCCTATGCATCTGCATGGAATATTCCTTTGTTTATTGTGTTAAAACAAGTAGGGATCGAACCCATTCCCTAATCCATCCTTTGAATCTGCATGGAATATTACTTTGTTTATTGTGTTAAAACAAGTAGGGATCGAACCCATTCCCGGATCGAACCCATTCCCTAAACCATCCTTTGAATCTGCATGGAAGATTACTTTGTTTATTGTGTTAAAACAAGTAGGGATCAAACCCATTCCCTAAACCATCCTATGAATCTGCATGGAATATTACTTTGTTTATTGTGTTAAAACAAGTGGGGATCGAACCCATTCCCGGATCGAACCCATTCCATAAACCATCCTATGAACATGCATGGAATATTACTTTGTTTCTTGTGGTAAAAGATGTGAGGATCGAACCCATTCCCTAAAATCGGTCCATAAACAAAGAATTTAGGTTTTTGGGGGGGTGTGGTTACCCCCATGTCCCTGACAAAATTTTTTTACATTTTTTAGCCTTAAACATCAATTTAAAAAAAAAATGAACAAAAAAAAATTTTTAAAATTAAAAAAAAAAATTTTTTTGGGGGGGGGGGGTGAGGGGGTTCCCCCCCACCGAGACTCCCCCACCCCTAACTCTAAGGGATATTGAAAGAATTTTTAAAATCGGTTCATAAACAAGTAAGTTATGGGAATTTAGGTTTTGGGGGAAAGAAGGAGTCGTAGATTATTGGTAGAAAAATTACCCCCCTATATACGCCAAGCTGATGACATCACAAACCTAACCTAACTTGCAAGTTAAGTTAACCTATCTTGCAAGTTAAGTTAATCTAACTTGCTAACCTAACTTGCAAGTTAACCTAACTTGCTAACCTAACTTGCAAACCTAACTTGCTAACCTAACTTGCTAACCTAACTTGCAAGTTAACCTAACTTACTAACCTAACTTGCAAGTTAACCTAACTTGCTAACCTAACTTGCAAACCTAACTTGTTAAACTAACTTGCTAACCTAACTTGCTAACCTAACTTGTTAACCTAACTTGCTAACCTAACTTGCAAGTTAACCTAACTGCAAAAATGTCTAAAATCAATATTTATTGACGGATTTTAACGTTTAAGGTGGCAAATGATATGTACTCAATGAGACAAAGCCGTTTCTGCCATCGTTTGGCCGGAATTCGGCCGAAAAAGCCGGAATTCGGCCGTTATTTGGGTGATTTTTGACCTAAAAAACTTTGACTAAATTTTGCTCCAAGAAGGAGGCTTCTGCTGAAGGTAGTTATAAGGGACACTTTTGTAGGGCCAAACGAGATCTCTTTAGGGCATATTTCAGATTTTCTGTAACATTATTAGAACCTGAGATAAAAAGAAAAACGTCTGTAAATTATATATATAGTTCGAATCTTTCAAATTGGTTGTGTAATATGTCAGTAGACATGTTTGTATTGATTTTAGTGATTTTTTTTACAATAAAAAATTTTCAGGAACTCAAAATAACCAAAATACACACAAGTTACCCTAAGTTAGGTTTTTGGGGGGGTGTGGTCAACCCCATGGCCCTGACAAAAAAAAATTTGCAAGTATACCTAACTTGAAAAAAAAAAAAAAAAAAAAATTAAAAAAAATTTTTTTTTGGGGGGGTGGGTGGATCCCCCCCCCCCCCCGAGACTTGAAAAAAAAAAAAAAAAAAAAAATTAAAAAAAAATTTTTTTGGGGGGGGTGGGGGGTCCCCCCCCCCGAGACTTGAGAAAAAAAAAAAAAAAAAAATTTAAAAAAAAATTTTTTGGGGGGGTTGGGGGGGTCCCCCCCCCCGCCGAGACTCCCCCACCCCGAACTCTAAGGGATGTTGAAAGAATTTTTAAAATCGGTCCATAAACAAAGAAGTTAGGTTTTTGGGGGGGTGTGGTCACCCCCATGGCCCTGACAAAAAAAAACTTGCAAGTTAACCTAACTTGCTAATTTAACTTGAAAAAAAAAAAAAAATTTTAAAAATTTTTTTGGGGGGGGGTGGGGGGGTCCCCCATCCCGCCGAGACTCCCCCACTCCGAACTCTAAGGGATGTTGAAAGAATTTTTAAAATCGGTCCATAAACAAAGAAGTTAGGTTTTTGGGGGGGTGTGGTCACCCCCATGTCCCTGACAAATAAAAACTTGCAAGTTAACCTAACTTTCTAACCTAACTTGAAAAAAAAAAAAAAAAAAAAAATTTTAAAAAATTTTTTTGGGGGGGGTGAGGGAGTACCCCCCCCCCCACCGCCGAGACTCCCCCACCCCTAACTTGAAAAAAAAAAAAAAAAAAAAAATTTGAAAAAATTTTTTTGGGGGGGGTGAGGGGGTACCCCCCCCCCCCCCGCCGAGACTCCCCCAACCCTAACTTGAAAAAAAAAAAAAAAAAAAAAAATTTTAAAAAATTTTTTTGGGGGGGGTGAGGGGGTACCCCCCCCCCCGCCGAGACTCCCCCACCCCTAACTTGAAAAAAAAAAAAAAAAAAAAAATTTGAAAAAAAATTTTTGGGGGGGGTGAGGGGGTACCCCCCCCCCCCTCCATGACTCCCCCACCCCTAACTTGAAAAAAAAAAAAAAAAAAAAAATTTGAAAAAAATTTTTGGGGGGGGGGTGAGGGGGTACCCCCCCCCCCGCCAAGACTCCCCCACCCCTAACTTGAAAAAAAAAAAAAAAAAAAAAAATTTTAAAAAAAATTTTTGGGGGGGGTGGGGGGGGGTCCCCCCCCCCGCCGAGACTCCCCCACCCTGAACTCTAAGGAATGTTGAAAGAATTTTTAAAATCGGTCCATAAACAAAGAAGTTATGGGAATTTAGGTTTTGGGGGAAAGAAGGAGTCGTAGAAGAATTACCCCCTATATACGCCAAGTTGATGACATCACAAACCTAACTTGAAAAAAAAAAAAAAATTTTGGGGGGGGTGGGGGGGTCCCCCCCCGCTGAGACTCCCCCACCCCGAACTCTAAGGGATGTTGAAAGAATTTTTAAAATCGGTCCATAAACAAAGAAGTTATGGGAATTTAGGTTTTGGGGGAAAGAAGGAGTCGTAGAAGAATTACCCCCTATATACGCCAAGTTGATGACATCACAAACCTAACCTATATGCAAAGCCAAGTTAATTTAAGTTTGGGTCCCATATTGAAACCCTTGAATAATTTTAAGTTTGGGCCCCAAGTTAGGCGGACCCGGACCCAAAAAATCCAAGCTTTTACTAAGTTAGGTTAGGTTAGGTTAGGTTAGGTTAGGTTAGGTTAGGTTAGGTTAGGTTAGGTTAGGTTAGGTTAGGTTAGGTTAGGTTAGGTTAGGTTAGGTTAGGTTAGGTTAGGTTAGGTTAGGTTAGGTTAGGTTAGGTTAGGTTAGGTTAGGTTAGGTTAGGTTAGGTTAGGTTAGGTTAGGTTAGGTTAGGTTAGGTTAGGTTAGGTTAGGTTAGGTTAGGTTAGGTTAGGTTAGGTTAGGTTAGGTTAGGTTAGGTTAGGTTAGGTTAGGTTAGGTTAGGTTAGGTTAGGTTAGGTTAGGTTAGGTTAGGTTAGGTTAGGTTAGGTTAGGTTAGGTTAGGTTAGGTTAGGTTAGGTTAGGTTAGGTTAGGTTAGGTTAGGTTAGGTTAGGTTAGGTTAGGTTAGGTTAGGTTAGGTTAGGTTAGGTTAGGTTAGGTTAGGTTAGGTTAGGTTAGGTTAGGTTAGGTTAGGTTAGGTTAGGTTAGGTTAGGTTAGGTTAGGTTAGGTTAGGTTAGGTTAGGTTAGGTTAGGTTAGGTTAGGTTAGGTTAGGTTAGGTTAGGTTAGGTTAGGTTAGGTTAGGTTAGGTTAGGTTAGGTTAGGTTAGGTTAGGTTAGGTTAGGTTAGGTTAGGTTAGGTTAGGTTAGGTTAGGTTAGGTTAGGTTAGGTTAGGTTAGGTTAGGTTAGGTTAGGTTAGGTTAGGTTAGGTTAGGTTAGGTTAGGTTAGGTTAGGTTAGGTTAGGTTAGGTTAGGTTAGGTTAGGTTAGGTTAGGTTAGGTTAGGTTAGGTTAGGTTAGGTTAGGTTAGGTTAGGTTAGGTTAGGTTAGGTTAGGTTAGGTTAGGTTAGGTTAGGTTAGGTTAGGTTAGGTTAGGTTAGGTTAGGTTAGGTTAGGTTAGGTTAGGTTAGGTTAGGTTAGGTTAGGTTAGGTTAGGTTAGGTTAGGTTAGGTTAGGTTAGGTTAGGTTAGGTTAGGTTAGGTTAGGTTAGGTTAGGTTAGGTTAGGTTAGGTTAGGTTAGGTTAGGTTAGGTTAGGTTAGGTTAGGTTAGGTTAGGTTAGGTTAGGTTAGGTTAGGTTAGGTTAGGTTAGGTTAGGTTAGGTTAGGTTAGGTTAGGTTAGGTTAGGTTAGGTTAGGTTAGGTTAGGTTAGGTTAGGTTAGGTTAGGTTAGGTTAGGTTAGGTTAGGTTAGGTTAGGTTAGGTTAGGTTAGGTTAGGTTAGGTTAGGTTAGGTTAGGTTAGGTTAGGTTAGGTTAGGTTAGGTTAGGTTAGGTTAGGTTAGGTTAGGTTAGGTTAGGTTAGGTTAGGTTAGGTTAGGTTAGGTTAGGTTAGGTTAGGTTAGGTTAGGTTAGGTTAGGTTAGGTTAGGTTAGGTTAGGTTAGGTTAGGTTAGGTTAGGTTAGGTTAGGTTAGGTTAGGTTAGGTTAGGTTAGGTTAGGTTAGGTTAGGTTAGGTTAGGTTAGGTTAGGTTAGGTTAGGTTAGGTTAGGTTAGGTTAGGTTAGGTTAGGTTAGGTTAGGTTAGGTTAGGTTAGGTTAGGTTAGGTTAGGTTAGGTTAGGTTAGGTTAGGTTAGGTTAGGTTAGGTTAGGTTAGGTTAGGTTAGGTTAGGTTAGGTTAGGTTAGGTTAGGTTAGGTTAGGTTAGGTTAGGTTAGGTTAGGTTAGGTTAGGTTAGGTTAGGTTAGGTTAGGTTAGGTTAGGTTAGGTTAGGTTAGGTTAGGTTAGGTTAGGTTAGGTTAGGTTAGGTTAGGTTAGGTTAGGTTAGGTTAGGTTAGGTTAGGTTAGGTTAGGTTAGGTTAGGTTAGGTTAGGTTAGGTTAGGTTAGGTTAGGTTAGGTTAGGTTAGGTTAGGTTAGGTTAGGTTAGGTTAGGTTAGGTTAGGTTAGGTTAGGTTAGGTTAGGTTAGGTTAGGTTAGGTTAGGTTAGGTTAGGTTAGGTTAGGTTAGGTTAGGTTAGGTTAGGTTAGGTTAGGTTAGGTTAGGTTAGGTTAGGTTAGGTTAGGTTAGGTTAGGTTAGGTTAGGTTAGGTTAGGTTAGGTTAGGTTAGGTTAGGTTAGGTTAGGTTAGGTTAGGTTAGGTTAGGTTAGGTTAGGTTAGGTTAGGTTAGGTTAGGTTAGGTTAGGTTAGGTTAGGTTAGGTTAGGTTAGGTTAGGTTAGGTTAGGTTAGGTTAGGTTAGGTTAGGTTAGGTTAGGTTAGGTTAGGTTAGGTTAGGTTAGGTTAGGTTAGGTTAGGTTAGGTTAGGTTAGGTTAGGTTAGGTTAGGTTAGGTTAGGTTAGGTTAGGTTAGGTTAGGTTAGGTTAGGTTAGGTTAGGTTAGGTTAGGTTAGGTTAGGTTAGGTTAGGTTAGGTTAGGTTAGGTTAGGTTAGGTTAGGTTAGGTTAGGTTAGGTTAGGTTAGGTTAGGTTAGGTTAGGTTAGGTTAGGTTAGGTTAGGTTAGGTTAGGTTAGGTTAGGTTAGGTTAGGTTAGGTTAGGTTAGGTTAGGTTAGGTTAGGTTAGGTTAGGTTAGGTTAGGTTAGGTTAGGTTAGGTTAGGTTAGGTTAGGTTAGGTTAGGTTAGGTTAGGTTAGGTTAGGTTAGGTTAGGTTAGGTTAGGTTAGGTTAGGTTAGGTTAGGTTAGGTTAGGTTAGGTTAGGTTAGGTTAGGTTAGGTTAGGTTAGGTTAGGTTAGGTTAGGTTAGGTTAGGTTAGGTTAGGTTAGGTTAGGTTAGGTTAGGTTAGGT
>NW_027649600.1:0-110000 GCF_053477335.1 Acartia tonsa | reverse complement strand
TGAGATCCCTTTTACTCATAGTTCCTACAACAATATTCTCATTCACTATTTTAATGAAGAATCAAGGAATAAACTAGATATTCTAGAAATAGATCCTAATGCCCTTAGTGCTCAGGATTTTGTAAAATCGATCCTAACTACCATAGGTGCAGAATTACTCAACCCACATCAATATGAGAAACAATTCTACACTTATAGATTCACTGCTGAAGATGAAGACAAACCAAATAAAATAATAGTATATTTGGCAGCCATGTTGCAAAAAACAGGCAATAGTCATGAAAATCAAATGGCTAAACTTAGGGAGAAAATATGTACCTATTTGGTACCACCATTATTGCAATCTGCATTTTTGACATCCACCAATGTTCCTTACATTACTAAAGAGACAATCTTAAGCTGGTTTAGCAACAACAGAAGCTTTTATAACTCAGCCATTGAGAGAAAAAGAAAATTAGACAGACAAAAAAATGCAAATGTAAACCAAGTAGAAAAGGAAAAAACTTGTGAGCATTGCCAAAAGCCTCACTATTCTAGATACTGTTTAAAACATCCAGATGAAGCAGTTAAAAAAGCAAATATGGAATGGTGGTATAAAAAGAATAAAGAAAAAGCTAACAGTATAGTTTGTTTATTGTGTAATTCTGACACCCATGGTAGTGGGGAGTGTTTCACTTTCCCTAATGTCAATCCCTCCAAAGACCAATGCCCACGCTGCTTAAATTATGGTGTATCAAGATTATACCATCCATTGTCGGCGTGCAAATTCCCGCCAACAATGGAAAAAAACTAGTAGGGCAGCCGAGTATTTCTCAAGAAAGCAAAAACATACAATTACAGATAAAAATACCACAAGTTACGGATTCTTGGGACATACCCGGCACCCCTATTCTAGGGAAAAAATCACCTCAGAATCAATCTGGTCCCAAAATCAACATTTCTTTGTCCATTCAGATAAACCTGAAAAATTCGGATATTGATTATCAAAATGAAAATATAAAAATTAAGAATGTTGAAGTACTAGAATGTTCGACTACCCAAAATAGTGTCAATAATAATACCCAAAATAGTGTAAATAGTAATAATACTAATAAGCTAATAGAAAATATATTAATGGAAAGTCAAACATCTAATACTTCAACATTAAACTGTTCGTCTATAGACAATGATTTAGAAATAATAGAAAACTCTGTTGTTAATAATCCAATAGATAAAATTAATCCGCCAATAATTACCAATATAAAAGAAAATGTGTCTAACACAAAATTGGATAAATCCCCTAATTACGCGACGGATCAAAAAATAAATCAAAAAATTGAAAAATTATCTAGCAATAAAATTTCTGTTAATTTGTCTCAACAATTGCTATGCCCAGAGGTACAAATAGACAAAGTCGATTTAGAAAATAGTTTGGGGCAAAAAGAGGAAATAGACGAACAGATAAACATCAGTAAAATAAAAAGCAAAGAAAATTACCCTGAGGATTTAGATGAGCAGAAAATTGACTACTGCAAAACAGTACAGTCCTCTTACAACACTGACATATCTGAAAACAATAGAATTAAAGAAAAATCAGATTTTAAAAGTGCATTGTGCATGAAAAATGGGGCCAGAAACACAAAGGCTTTATCATGGCTCCAATATCTTGAAGACTTTCCTTCTCAAAATAAATTCATGACAATCATGTTAGTTCTACTAACAAGTATGGTGATTGGTAGTACTCTTGCTTCATTTGGCTTATTATTTTTTATCATTGCATACATTAGTATGTCAAATGAGAGATTATTACTCATTGCCATGACTGAACGCGGAACCAACAGGATTGATATGAATAAGCATGAAACAAAGCCGGAGTTTAAGCCAATTAAATCGAGCAACCGTTTAATTAAAACCCTAAATAAAATAATTAATGTTTTAAATTATATTAGGGTTTATCTAGCTAAAAAGATAAGGTATAAAATAGCCATTATGCAAACGTTTTAAGAATCTCCAGATCCCATTCTTAGAACTATACAATGAGACACAGAGTTTCATTAATAAATTTATAGTATAAATGTATAAAGAGCATATTATTTGATTTCCAATTGCAAAGACCTAGAGCGTTGCAGACGAAAAATAAATTTTGCTTTCTAAGCTTAGCTGTTTAATGCTTTTTACTGCTTTTTGAAAAAGAAAGTGACAATTTTTGTGAAAATTGTCATTTCTGTCTAAACTTATGTGTAGTATCTAAAACTACCATTATCAATTTCTCAAAACTTAACTCCTGACTATAGAATTATATTCATAATCATCTTTTCTGATTTACAATACTGCATTTTTAAACCTAGTTATTTGTGATTAATAAGACATTCTTCTAAATGATATGAATACTTTGTAGTAAATCAAAATTATCAAGTTTTTAGAGACGTCTAGCGACAAATGTAGAACTAATATATTGCAGATGTTCCCAAATTAAATTTTGCCTATATTTACATTGTTTTCGATTATTTTTCCATAAATGGTTGAGCTCTCCCTTGTGGGGGTGACAAATTAACTATTCCTTATTTCAAGTATTGGGTTATTTTCAGATTCAAGAGATCAATAGATAAATTACAAAATAATTTATAACAAATGAACAGTATTTAAACTATACAAAAACGAAATTAACTAGGCAAAATGCAGAAATCATTATAACTGAAACATAGATATCCAAGTAAAGGGGTAATGGTGTATTTATCCCTTACACCCCTCAAGTTTTAAATATCTTACATTACTAACATATTGAAATCCTCATTTTACCCCCATGCTAAGTAAAAAGCTTGAGCGTCCTTGTGTTAACATTAGTTTGCAATTTGCTCTTGGTTCTTTTGCCAGCACCCGGCTGTATTTACATTTTTGAATGATTCAGCTTATTTCAAAGACCCAACCAAAAGTAGTGTAAAAGGTCTTTGAGAAGGGGTGGTTGTTACATATACTATTTATTGCTCTATATACATTACTTTAATGTTTTATTTATAAAAGGCAAGAAAAAATAATAAAAAGAGTTGAACAAGAATAGACATGATTATAACTATAAAGTAGGGCAATTATGTGTGCTTAATAAAATGAACAAATTCAGCAGAAAATTAAAAAATAATTACAGACGACAATTCTAGTTTTAGAGCAGATATGCTCTCTAGTATTTATCAAGTACAGACATATCTAGTTATGTAGCAAGCTGCAACATACAATCAAAATTATAAAATAACTCCCCACAAAACTGCAGAAAACATATAACCTAGAGATAAATTTTTCTTGCTTAAAAAACAATAAATTCCTACCTGCCTATACCTCCATTAGTATCCTCAAGCCCTTCACTCTTTTTGGAAATATGTGGCTGGCTAAGCTCGAGCACCACTCCCCATCTCCAAGTCAAAACAGGTTCCTTAACTTCGGAGATACATTTCTTTCAGTCAGCAGGGTAAAAGATACAAATCTGCAGACAAAAACCGGTAAAATCTGCGGAGGTCCCAAGGGAGGAATTTCACAAATAACCAATTTCAGTTCTACTGTTTCTTCAACAAAAACTCGATCCTCCAACCACAGGATATTGAACAGGCATGATACCTAAAAATAAAATACAAGAATTAGTAACAAATAAATAAATAAGCTATTAAATTCTTTTGTAATAATCAGAAAACACCACACAATAATAAATTAGAATGACACCGTACTTTTGAAATAATAATTGGCAAAAACTTACTAACAGAAATGTGTCATCCAAAATTACAAGACCTTATTAAATAAGCATGAACTTAATCCCAAAAGAAATAAAAATTTCCATAAGAAAAGTCTAACTAAATCCAATTTCCATAAATTATGTGTTTATGTAGCAAAATAGTCCAACAAATTTATCATCCATTGTCTTATCCCTTTAGATCCTTGTATAATTAAATCCAATTTTCATTAATTATGAGTTAATGTGTCTTAAACTTCCAACAAAATATCGTCCATTGTCTTATCCCTTAAGATCCCTGAAAATAAGCCTAATTTTAACTAATAATTTTTATGAAAATGAATTTATAAATTCTGAGGTTTATGACCTAGTTCTGAACACAGGTGTTGATTTTTAGACATGTGTGTTAAAAATCGCTCCAAAACATACATTTAATTCAACTTTTTACAAACTTTTAAATACATTAAATTGATTATCTTGAATTTTCAACTACAAATTATACAACATTATAAGACTGAACTGATTAGGCTCTCTATCTGGTATAAGATTGATTTAAGTTTCACTTTAGACTTAAAGATTTTATCTTTTTTTTAGGCTTTACTATGATTTTAGGTTTCAGTTCTTTTATTGTATGTCCCCAGCGGGAATTTTGTAGTTTAGGCGAGCGCTAATTAACCCCTAAAAAGTTATCTCTATCCTATCTCTAAATTGATAATCTTGCAATTTTTAAATATTTTCTGCCTATACTTTTTCCTAAAAAATACAAAATAAATAATCTCCAAGTATCCTCAAACCTCATATAGTAATCTAGGAAAAAATATTATTTGTCGCATCGTATTATAGACAGTTTCCCGCTGACATTAAAATGAAAAATTGCTAAATTAATTTTTAATTAAGTATTGGTTGAAAATTATGTACAATTCGATGCTATATACTAGCTTTAACATGGCTGAGAACCAGTTAAAATCCATCGGGAAGTAATTGGATTCAAAGCAATTTTTACATATCCTGCTATCCCTGAACCTATAAAATGTTAATTTTTTTTGTAGCATGTAACTGAAAATGTTTAAATAAAGGCCTTTTGTTATGTGTGGCAAAATAAAGGACTTTTATAGCCTTAAAACAAAGGATTTCTCATCGGATTGTCAAACTTTAATATCATTTCAATTACAATCTCAAAGATAGGGAAAAAAGAATTCTTGTTTCACTAAAAAACGAAATTTTCTGCTTAAATTTTAATAACCCCAAAATATGACAACTTTTTCTAGATGTAAAGGATTTGAAACTAAATGTCTTTTTTTATACAAATGTAAGTAAATTAGAAATTTATAAAATAAACAATATTTTTATTCAATTTCCAGTACAATAACAAACTCAAAAAACAAGGTTACAATAAAATGTCCATGTAACTTCAATTGGCCCACTTCTCTCCCATAAATAGTTAAAATCCTTAAATAATAAAGGCAAAATATTTCTTTTAAAACAGTCCAAAAAAGAGTCAAATTTAAATATGCAAAGTGGTTTTCTATTGTCAAACAAAAAGTAAACTGATTAACATTTATTTTTTTCCTACAATGTAAACCGATTTTAAAAACATAACCCTAGCTTTGATAAAAAGGACATTGGCATGCTACACTATCTCTGATTTTCATCTTTTATAGATAGAGGGGTAGTTTTGTCAATAATACGAAATTAAAATATGACATTTAAGATTTAAAACCCAATAAAAGTTAAAACAAATAAAATCTACAAAAGTTTTTCTATTTTTAATTCCTTTTTGCAAAGATATTTAAGACCAATTTGAATACAAGTTTTTATATATTTGCAACTGATTTCTTGCTGATTTTTTTTTCACAAAACCAAATGTCGTAGCCTTGTCAATACCTAAGCGGATAAATATGCCCAAGTTTGAGTTCCAGATTCATCATCTACTAGCTCCTAACAAAGTAGCTGATTCTGATAAAAACAATCAGCCAACCATTGCTCTTGAGCTTGAAAATCAGTAGATCTACAGTCAAATACGTCAAGAAACCAGCCTTGCATCATACAACACAAGTCATCAGGCGTTTATCAGATGTGTATCCACAGTATCCTAGCAAGATTCCACCTGACTTGGACTGGAATATTCACCAACAGCCATAATACCAGAAATACCTAATAAGAAGCTACGGATCTCATAACCTGTTACAGCATTAACCTGAAGAAACTCACTGGTATTAAACAGTAAACACCTTACTGTTGCTAACTCTACAACACCATCAAAATACATAATTTTAATGTAAATCATTACATTTTTGAGCTAAGGATTTTGACAACGGGGGTCACGCGCGCCCGGTAGAAAAATATCACAAGCAAAAGTATCAAACTCCTTGTTTACATTGTATTCAGATTTGTAAAAAATATCTTAATTTTATACTTTTTCCTAATTTTTCACACATTGATATCAGTAGTCTTATAGCAAATCTTGTCCAAATTTTTACAATAGTTGGGTAGTGTTAGAGATAAAAATCATAGCTGTAGTCGATGTTAAAATAAGAGATAGCATTGTGGCAAGCTAAAATGATTAACTATTAACAACCTTTCGTTCTTCTATAAGCAAATTAAAATATTGTTCATACTTTTTACAGCACTAAGCATCTATGGCATTGTAAAAGGTTTTAAGAACCTAAATATGAGTTTAAGCTTTTCCCTAAGAATATTCTTATAGGGGCGCAGCCAATAGTTGTATCATTGTGTAAAGAATAGGGCCTTTATGCTTTGAAACATGTATTTCTTAGGATGTGTAGATAAAATGGCGAGTTTTTTTTTTGTATATTTTTGGCCTAAACAAAGAATATTTCAAAATGCAGTATAATTTTTGAAATTAGTTGTTTATGGAAAGTAAATTGAATTTTTATAGTAAAATTTGAAAAACTTTATATAATAAAAACTTTTCTGAGGGTTCTAATATTATTAAACTGATAGATAGTAAATTAAAGAAATGCTTTGCTCCGAAATAATATAATTAAAATTTTTGTGTAAATGCATAAATATAGTGTTGAAAAAAGTTGACACATGTCAAGATAGAAAACAGACCTCATCAAAATTATTTTAGTTTTTAATTTAAATAATGCATATTTTGAAAGTACAACTTGCAATATTTAAACACACACACGCAAGCCTAAGATAAATTAATAACAATTTCTAAGATTTAGGACAACTTAATCTTAAATTACTTTCTAACATTTCTTGGAAGCAGTTTTAAAATCGATTTGCCTTAAAAATAAATTTTTTTTCTTATTCTCTTTAAAATAGGAAGATAAAAACGCCGAATAATTTTTCTGTCAATTTTTGGCAAAATAAAAGACAATTATTGGAAAAATTCGTTTTCGTGCGCATAAAAACAATCAAAATTTTTGCGTAATAGAATAGGTTTTAAGCTATTTTTGTAATTTTTTCATTTCTTTACATATCCTCAGTGTTTATGGTACGATTTCCAGATTTTTTTTTAGTTGCAAAATAAAATTTCCTGCTGTTTAAAGAAAACAGACATGACGATCAGACTTCCTTTTTTGCAGGTTTTTGGCTATTTCTATATTTTTTACATTTTCCCCCATATTTTTGGTATTTTTGGACCAGTCTTAAAACTCTTTAAGATATCATAATCAAAATAATTCTTCTCATAGTTATGAGCATCCTTTATGTAAGTTACTTTGACCGACAACATTATATAAATAAAAACAAGTTTTAGTGTTTATTTTACCCAATAAATCAATTAATAAATACACTACAAATCTACTTGTAAATATTACCATCAATGACCTTTTTGTGTTTCGCTATTTATAGATGTTGTCATCCTTGTTTTGCTACATTTAAAATATTTACTTCACTTATAAATCTTCTTTCTTGTAAATTTATACATAAAAAGTTACAATTGCTAAGCCATAAAATTTTAAACTTTTAAAATGAACAAAAAAAATATAAGGTCATTTAAAAACAAATGAGAAACTACACATATATGTTTTAAAGCAGCAACTTTACACACCACAACTCAGCTGTTTCCCAAGCCACTTAGGCGGAACACACACGCAGGCTATATAGCTCTAAAATACATTATTCAACATCTAACAATAGGCACACACACACACAGCCTAGTTAGCTGTAAAGTACACTTTGCTAGGCCACTAAACTACACGCACAACCAATGCCGCCTAGGCACACACACACACAGCCTATTTAGCTGTAGAGTACACTCTACCAGACTAAACAGCGACAAGCACACACCTGCCCACTTAGCTGAGAAAAAATTAAATGAGAAAGCAGAAATCAGCTGCCTATTTTTCTTCTAACCAAACCGGTTACACACATACACTAGCCTGGATAGCTAAAAAGCTAACAGCTGAAATAAAACAACACTATTAAAACAAACTTACAAAAAACTCTAAATTAAGAAAATATCAAACAAGCTGGATGGCACATGCACATTTCACACAACATAAAAATAAAATCAACATAAATAAACTAAAACTTTACTTATCAATATTTTTTTTACACACACCTTGATTTTTCACCTTACACGACACTCCTTAATAAAAACAAAACACCAAAGCTATCAGTATAAAACAAAAAAGCGATATTAATTCTTTCTCTCTTTCTCTCGACCCTTCTCTTTATCACTTTCTCTCACTCTTGTCTTAAATCTATAAGTCAAAAGGCCAATGTCTCTTATGTCAATTACTCTATAGAAAGACAGAAAATAATGCCTTATATGTTTTATACAGAATGATATTAACAAAATAAATTTAAGTTTTTAAAATATAAACCACCCTCCCAACTCCCAACAAAATGAACTGAAAAATAAAGCAGCTAATAAAAATCACTCTCAAATTTATCTCTAACTTATATTAAAACCCCTCCAATTGAGCAAAATTTTTTTTGCAAAGGGGGAGAAGTTATTTTGCTAAGCAAATAACTATCTAATTATAAAAATATCAGTCACATATTCTGCTTACATTAAACAAAACCTAATCTTTTTGCTTCACCTAAAATAAGAATAAGCATGCATGTATCTTATCCCCCAAAAAATAATTAAGGGGCTTTCTTTTAGCTTCACAATCCTATAAAAAGGGATGGGAGCACCATAGGCCCTAAAGGACCAAAATAGAAGCAAAAGGAACACTTACTTAGAAAATCAGTATACAGGCTACTCCGTCTGCAATCAAATATAGGGCGGTCATTCACCAGTTACTTGATCAACAATGCAATATTGGAACCACAGCTGTTGAATTAAAACTGGGAGCCGAGGAAATATGACTGAAAAAACAGAAAAAATAAATATTAAATCAAGCTAAAAAATATTCTACAAAATATAAGCTGTAAATAAGATTATTTTAAAAAGAAAAGCACACAGAATATAAGCCAAAAGACATTCACACTTAAAAAATTACATCTAAAAATCTTAGGATTTAATTATCTGCACTACACTCTTGTTCTACTCTTGTTCAGAATACTTTTTTTCTCATCATAAAATCCATTATAAATATAAACCAATTTTTTTATCATTCTATGAAAACTTATACAGCTCATAAATTACGAATAAATAAAATATTTTAAATTAATACCCATCTAAATTGAGTCTAAATGATAATACCATTACCTCATAACTGCTATCTTAAGTAAATTTTGTACACCAACAACAAAGCCCAATAAGTGAGAAAACGGCAGAACAAATAGCTAAACAGCTACATGATAATCTAAAACAAAGAAAAAATAATTGTAAAATGAGACAATAATGAATAAGACAATAGTAAAAAACCAAAAAACTTAGTAATTAAAACACCATTATTTTAAAATTAACAACAAGATAAAATTATTAGTTGTTTTGAAGAAACACAGTCTCTTATCCAATATTAAATATGAGTTCGATACTTAAAAATTCATCAAAGAATTATAACTTACCAAATAAAATAACAAAACCAAATTAGAAAGGATCTCCTACATCGTCATCCCACAAATAGCGGCAAACACCACGCTTCTTGGAACCTTGTTCCAGGACAGGAACATTCTGCTCCATGTAGGTTGTCTTGGCGGATAAATAGCGGCCCAAACAAATCCCAAAAAAATCTCATCTTCTTTCTCAAAACAACTGAAAAATAAGAACAATTAAAAAATATTAAAATAGCTATACAATTTTAGAAAAATCAATCTTTTAAGTATCGGTCTAATACTCCATATATCTATTGTATCATTAAAAAAGCTATAATTTAAAAGTGAAAGAGGATGTTGCTCTTATGATGTAAAAAACTTGGCAAGGTGTCTAATCACGTTGTCGTCGGTGTGCAGTGCATAAATCTAAAAAACGTTTTATTCTTTGCTCAATAATCTTTAAAAATTGGAAGAAAAAACAGCTTTTTGGACCACAACACTACCACACCACCTCCTAAATTAAATCAAGATATCCATGTTTTTAAAAAATGTAAAGCTAAGATAGATACACACTCTACTACTTTAATTGGAACAATAATAATATTTAATAATTTTATTTCAGGTTTCTAACTCTTTTATTATAGGATAACACCAGAAAAAACAGCTAGTAATCATCAATTTCCTAGGATCCGAAAATGGAGAACCATATCAGTCTCATACTTGAGACAAAAAACCAACGAATGACTGTTAAAAACTAAACTACTAAAGACTTCAAATATTTTGAAATGGTCCATTTTTATCTCTTCCTAACAAAAATATTCAAAAAAAGAAGACGGCATTTAAAAGTTTCGATATTTTCAATCAACCTTTTTCTCCCCCTGTAAAGAATATTAAAAAACTTTCTTTTTTTCAACTATCAGGGAAATAGGGATAGGAAACTCAACAGAGAGCTGAAAAATTTAGGTGAAAAACACTCAAATAATATATATTTCCCATTCATAATTTACCCATTACATGCAATGATATACTTACTTTGTATGTGTACCACAACCCACTAGTTGGAGATGTAGCAGTGCGGCAGGTGTCCCAGAATGAACAGCTGACAGTGGAGCAGTCAGGGAAGCTTTCAATACTCGTTTATTCAGGTGGAATACAGCAGTTCTAAACAACCTAAAATAAAATAACAAAATTAGGTTGTTATAAATGAACTACAAATAAAACAATAAAGTATAATACATAAATAAAATACTAAAGTTTGCATTGCTTTGTTAATTTCTTTTTAAAGTCTTTTTTCGATTTAGGGCTTTTCAGAATAGTACATTTCATTAAAACAATCCAATGGTTCATTAGTCAAAGAATGAAAAACTTACTTACATAATTAGGTGATATTTGGATAGGCCGCAATCTACATTATAACTAATAACTAATAAAAAAGTTCAAATTGTTTTTATAAATGCTTTGAATTGATTTAAATGCGTATTCTGTACTAAAAAATAACAATTTTCTTTAAGTTTTTATGTAGACTGTTTTCCCTTGCTTTTAGTAAGGTGGCCGACGGGCGACGTTAGACTGATACAACGAATATAGAGATTTGAACCTTTTGCGCGTCATAGGTTAATCACATATATAGATTGGATAATATTTTTCTCATTTTTATTTTCTACTCTTTGCTAAAAATGAATTTGAAAATAAAAATGACTTTTGCATTAAACAATTACATTTTAGTATAAATTTAAGTTTTGTAAGTAATTAACATTATTTCCGGCACTTAATTTTTGCTCTGTGGTGAAGAAATAGGTTGCGTGACTTTACCTTGACATATTTTAAATTATTAAACTTTAGTCTTGTTAGGGAAGCCTTCTCTCAGTCTTCGTGGGGTGATTTGACTGGATTCCTCCTAAATATAAAACAGTATGGCTACCAGGGAAACTTATACTTGTATTAATAATAAAAGAATTAAGACTCTATGACAATCTCTCAATATTTAATGCCTATTTTGGGAACTTTCTGATGACTCATGACATCGAGAGATTGAAACTAATAAGTGAGAACAAAACTGGGAATATGATATTGCTTGAAATTTATGCAATAGCAACTAACTTTAGGGTCTTTTTGACTGTATAGTCGGGTTTTTAGCTATTTTTTTTATAAAAGGACTTTTTAAGAGTTTATTATTTATATCTGAAAGGATCTAAGTAATTTTTACAAAATTAGAACCGACTATGAGATAAATGTAAAATACTTCATATACCTACTAGCGGTTACGCCCTTAGAAGCCTCTAGGAGCAATTAATGTGTGAGGTCTTTTCACCCATAATAGTTTACAACCTTCCATAGACATATAAGAAGCTTCATTGTAAAGGTGAACCATATCGGTTCAGCGGTTAGCGAGATCTTTCGCTACAGACAAAAAAGGCTTACTACTTTATAAAATAGGATAAAATCAATAAAATATGTAGCTTTTGCTAACGCATAAAAAGAACTATAACAGTTTAAATAAAACTACTCTATAACTAGATAAAATAAAATAACAAAAGTAATTGTTGGAAAAATATTTGGCCCATAACAAATAAACTGAAACAACCCAGCTGCTCTTTAAAACAATTTCCCAAGAAGTTGATGTGGACCTTATATTTTTTTTTCAACACACATAATGTTATATAATGTACAACTAGTAGAAAGGAGATGAATATGACGAGGCTATCATATTTGTCCACTTGACATTAGTTCAATATAGTAAAACTAGTGTTTTAAAGGTCAAAAATAAAAAAGTCACAAATTTGATACTTACCAAAAATTGAGAGCCCAAACTACGACTACAATCAAGAACAAAAAACAGCCAAACTACTGCAAAAGGGCCTGAAAAAATAAGAAATTCAATTTTTAGATCTAATCAAAAAAGAATAAATCCAATTTTTAAAACACATAAAATTCAATCATTGATAAATAATTATGTTCAGGTCATAATGCAGGAATATGATTGCAATTTTATGGAAAACAACATTTTAAAAATAATGTTTCTTTAAAAATACATATAAAATTTAGTCTAAAAAACATCTGTTTAGTGAGAGATAAAGGAAGGACTAAATATTATATAATAAAAACGTAGCATAAGATTAATGACCTTAAAAAACGAACTTTCGAATAAAACAGTAATAAAATGACCAAATTTGTATAAAAGATAATTAATTAATGGAATGTCTTTCTATTTTTTAACTCTTCCCGATAGGAGTGGATTAATATCTAAGAGATAAAAAATATATAGACAAATAATATAATGATGTAAGAATAATTTATCGCATCGTGTTATAGACAGGTTTTCTCTTACATTAAAATGAAAATATATAAGTATAAAACCAGTTTTATTGAACTCTAGGGGCTGAAGGTATTAATTTTTTTTAATATTCGTGGGAAGTTGTCTGTAATACGATGTATTTCATGACTTTTAGAATGGGTGAGAGCTGGTTCAAATACAGCGGATATTAATCGGTTTCGAAGCCGAATGTCCATTGTCTATGAAAACCTCTTGGTTTAACTTGCTAAATAGTCGACGCATGAAAAGACATTAAATTATAGCTTTAAAAAACATAAACAAAATTTAGTTTACCAGTAATAGTGTGCTTATTTCTTCTTTAGTCAATTCTTTATCATTTCAAAACTAAGCACATTTTCACCATGGCAACACCCGACATAAAGCAAGATAAATCTAAAATATTCACAATGTTTATATTAAACTAAGATTTTCATATTTATCATATCACGAAGGCTCTTATTAAAATTTATCACCAATTTTTAGGGAAAATGACAAATTATAGCAACAAATGATCTAGCTTTTCTTATTACTATTTCTCACTTCAAAGTGAGCATAAAAAAGCAACTTTTAACTCGTATATTTCCTTATTTTATGTTTAAAAAATGTTTTTAGCTTGTAGTCTAAAACCTATACAGTGTCGCCATGCGGTAAATAAGAACTACTCAAATTTTAGCGCGGCATCCATAAACTAGTGCGCTCACCAATGTAGGTAAGACGACATTAATGTTTTGGTATAAGTTTTTAAGAGCCTTCAACTTTTAATGTAGTACATAAAGATATTAATTGAAAAATAACTTAAAATCATGTCTTAAAGCCATAATATTATATAAAAAATTCGTCTGTGCCAAAAAACACAAAAAAATTATTAAAATAGTAAACAAATAATATTCTATGATTTAAAACACCTCAAAAACAAGGCTGTATGAAACACGAGTCATTTTTAGCCTCCTGAAACGTGTTATAATCGAGCTTTTCTTTTTGAGGGGGGTACATGGATCGTCTTTTTCCCCTAAACCGATTCTATGAATAACTTGTAGAGTAGCTTTACTGGGGAAAAATCCAACCCATACTTTAAATTATGTATTTATTCTAATGAAAATAAAAGACTATAAAAATATTATCAAAATTAGACAAATTTAAAACAATTTAATATAATTTTTAAGTAAGAAAGCATGTATAAAGACCTATTTATTAAAATGGGGAAATAAGATTTATAAAACGAAGACCCTAAAAGGTAATGTTAGAGACAATAACCCTTTTAATAGAATGGTCATAGTACAGCTAAAAAATTATTAGCAAATATTGTCAGTATAAATTAACATTAGTAAAACAACACAAGAATCATAAAATTAGAAGTTTCGTGATAAAAATACTGAATTAAAAGAATGGAAATTTGTAAAAATTAAAGAGGACATTGAAAAAACATTACTAGGAAAACTAATTCGAGACCAATAGTTTAATGTATTCTTGATGTAAAATAAAATAAAATGTGATCTTACTAATTTATGAAATGAATATTGTGATTTAGTTGAGATATACACACACTATTAAATGCAAAATCTTAAAAATCAGGTTGCCAATTTCTAATAAAACATAAAAATCAACATAAAAATCAAAGTCATCCTTTTTGTCTCTCTTTTTTCCTTAGGCCTCAGGCCTATAAAAGTAAACCTGGAAGAGAGAAACAATCAGTCGTTTTACGGAATTATTATATCACACAAACTCTTTTTAAAATTCTAAAATTTAAGGGAAGACTCCCTTCTCTTGCTTTGGAATTTTCTTGAGGGTCCTGGCGGCTCAAACTTAGGATTTTCATTTAAAACACACCTAAAAAATAAAAGTTTTTGTTAGATAAATTCATAATACTTTGTTAAATAAATTATAGAATATCATTTTGATGTTGGTCAATTGAGATAAATTTAAGGACAGGGCCTTCTTAGGGCCTAAAGGCTTAGGCATCGGAACGGATAGTTATCTCCAAGTTTTCTTCTGAAGAGAACTCCTATAGCGCGGTACTAGGTACCAGCAAGTCGCAAGTCACTACGGGGCTAAATAGGAATAACACAGGGAAGATACGGTGGTGGCTCGGCTACCAACGGTTGATGATAGCTCGCTATCTGACGGCCGGTACTAACAACTGGATCCTCCCCCAGCTTCTGAAGTATAGGAAAGTTGGAGATCGTTATCTTTTCGGACAATTTAACATTTTCGGATTAGAACTCTGAATAAGTTCACGTCTTAAAGGTAGTTTTACTTTGCTAATACTCTGGAAGATCGGTTCGGGGCTAGCCTAGTGATTTTCTTACCTGACAAAGGTACCTAACAAAGAACTTCACGCCTCACGGGGATACAGGCAGCAGAACGGAATATTGTAGTCATGTTCGCATGGCTCTAGTAATCACAATAGATACTTCCAGTCCAAAAGTGTTGACAAAGTTAGTTACCTAGGAATAAAAGAATTCTTAGAATAAAATAACAGTATAAAGTTATCAGTAATGTTTTAATACCATTTTCGGAATAGGGCCTATAGGCAAAAGACTATCCCTTAAGTATATTTGGGTTTAGGATCGGTGTAAAGTAATACCACCATTCTAAGGTTAAATATATTTGTCAAAACAGGGATTAATGTGTCGCTGATCTGGAAAGGAGACATTGGTGAGAGATTGTAGTCCTGTGATAAAGGATTGCATTTGTCCCTGGAACCCGGAGGCGACCCATGTACATAGCGTCAGCGCCCCCCTAAGGGCCTCTAGGGGCAATCAAGGCAACCCTTTTTGAAGGAGACGTATTTTTCTTCGGTTAATTTCTCCTACGATTTGGAAGGTAACCCCCCCCCCCTCAAAATATAATTATTACTTGAACCCACAGGAAGCTTGACTGTAAGGGAGAACCATATTGGTTTAGCAGTTATCAAGATCCTTTGCTACAGACAGACATATTCATCTTATTACTTTAATATGTGGATATTCAGATAATTACAAAATTTATCTTTCTAGGAAGATGATTAAAGTCCCTCAACAGATTATGACGCCATACGATAGAATAACCAATGAGAGGCCAGTATACGCTGTAATTGACCAATGGTCAAATTTATGCTGGCTTCTCGTTGGTTATTTTATCGTATGACGTTATAATCAGTGGAGGGACTTTAATCATCTTCTCTTTCTAGTATACTAGCTGTTAAAGGATTCTAGTAACCCTTGAAAGTGGGGAGTTGTAAACCTTCTCAGGTCCAATGAGAAGCTACACCGTAAAGTAGAACCGTAGAATTTCTGCGGTTGGCGAGATCCTACGGTACGGACAGTTAATAAAAATTATATGGCTCAAAATCTTCCAGGGACCTATAAGAAAATCCATAAATTGGAGAACTCAATTGGTTCAGTAGCTGTCGAAATCTTAAGCTACAGACAAAAAAAACTTACATTACTTTATAGTACTTTATTACTAGGATAATATAATATGTGTCTGTCTGTCTATAATGTGTATATCTGTTTGTCTTTAAGTCTGGCCATCTGTCCATCTGTCTGTATGTAAGTCTGTCCATTTGTCTATATGTTTAAATGTCTGTTCATCTGTATGTACATTTGTCTGCATGTAAACTGTATATCTGTCTGTCTGTAAGTCTGTCTATCTGTCTGTCTGTTAGTCTATCCTGTCTGCACATCTGTCTATATGTCTGTCTGTAAGTCTGTATGTCTGTAACTCTCTCCATTTCTTTATCTTTATTTACTGCACTGTTTTACTTATACTTATATATCCTTTTATGTCCAATCTTACTTCATATTGGTTTATCGCAGCATTTGGAAACATTCCACCAAGTTTTGCCTTTTTAAAAGCAAAGCTTTTCTATAATTAGGGTCGGTCCGTCCGTACGTCCGTCTGGAACGGATACCTTTTTTGTTAGTTTAGAATTTAGGTATGCTAGAAATGACCTATCGATTTCAAACTTTGGATGGGGATTCCTGTAACATATAGGTACGATTTAGAAAGTGTAGCAACTCTATAACCATTACCAGAATGTCCGTTCGTCCTTTTTAAACATATTGATTTTAACTTTTTTAAGAACAAATTTTTATGTGTAAAAATTATCCGATTTATCCGATTTTTTGGATACTGATTTCTAGGATAACAAATTAAAATGTTCTAAGCGAAGCATCTCTGTAATCAAGTCCCAAAAACAGTATTATCCTGCAATTATGCAGTTTTTCAACAAATTTACTTACGATATTGATTCGACATTTATGTTCTGATTTTTCAGTTCTGACACTCTACAATTAATGTTAATATTCGTTTGTCCTGCCGTTTCAGAGCTTCGCTTTTATGGATGTTTTTATCCTTGTTTCATAAAAGATTTCACATTAACACGAACGATTTTTTCTACAAATCACTTCTGGTAATTTGTATTCTTCTGCTACTTATGGATGCTAATGTCCTTGTTTATAAAAGCAAAATTAAATTTGATACCTTAAAAGCTACCTAACACTAAATTAATTAAAAACAGAAAGAAAAAGTGTACTGTTTGAAAAAAAGGGGGATTGTAAATTAGGGGGAAATGTTTGGATTACACCGGAAAAGGGTTGTGTTAGAGGTGTAAAAAAGGTGAGAAAGTGGAGGGGGGGATAACCTGACGGGGGTATTATGACGTTTAAAGAGGAAGGGAAAGATAAAAAAAATCCGGGGCTAGGTCAAACGAAGAAAAAATGTAGAATTAGGATAACTTGCGAGGGGAAGAAAATTATTTAGAAGAGGAAAGGGTTAAGATGTTGTGGGATATGGGGACGAGAGGAAGGGGGGGGGGAGAGGTTGTTGTTGTAAGTTGATAAAGGGAGGTGGGAGAGGTGGTGAGTTGTGGTAAGAGAGGTCGGGCCGTTACAACAACAACCTCACACGCTGGCCTCACAAATAAATAAGTAAAAGCTAACATTCTCTCTCAAAAAAGAGCATTTATTGATAAAGAAGGTGTCTTAACTTTTTTGATTTTTATTAAAAATAGCTAGTCGGTGTTTTTAGTAAGTAGTAGATGTAAAATGGTCCATAGAATTTAGATATGCAATCGTTTTATTTGTAGACCTCTTATTTTTGAAGTAATTTAAGTTTTTAAAAAAAGAAAATTGCTATTATGAACAAAAATAGTAAGATCTTTAATTTGACACCTTACTTTTTAAATTCTGTCAGGTAATTATTGAAAAAATCTCAGTTTAATAAAAACTTTGAACTTAAATATATCCTAACACAGGCATAAAAATATGTGTTTATATATACACATATATATAGAATGAGAAAAATATTTCAAATCTATTCTAAGCAAAATTTAAAAAGTTCAACAAAATTATAATAAAAAATATAAGTTTATCTTAAGTATAGTAACTAGCCAATCACAAATAACAAAAAATTGACAAATCAGGAAGCTTTATATCAAAAGTTAACCAATCAAATTTCTAGAAAAAAAGAGAATGTTTATAAAATATATACAATAGATACTACAGACAAAATAATAATACTTATATTACATGTAAAGAATTTAAATTATGAACAAATATGCTTCTGTCTGTTTATAAACTTATAAACAATGCAGTTAAAAACACATTATTGTTTCTGGCGTTGCTACAAAAGACCAACTCTACAAAAGACCAACGCCTACAAAAGACCAACACTACAAAAGACCAACGCCTACAAAAGACCAACAAATATATATTGTTATATATATACATCAGATAAAGGTCATGGCCGCAGCAATATTAAAAATTGTAAAAATCTACCAACCACTTTTTGTAAAATCCACGAAATTCTAAACCAACTATGTATTAACAGTTGAGGATATTTTTCTTAAATAAATGTCCTGGGGCTAACATAGGTTAGGTTAGGTTAGGTTATAGGCTAAAGGGCCAAGCGCCCGCGGCTAGGCAGGTCAGGTACACCATTTGCAGCGATAGACCTTCCTGCTCTACAATTTTTTGTAGGTGTTGGTCTTTTGTAGGCATTGGTCTTTTGTAGTGTTGGTCTTTTGTAGGCGTTGGTCTTTTGTAGAGTTGGTCTTTTGTTGTCTTATTGTGTTTAAACATATCTGTTACATTGCATTGTACATTTATTTAGGTTTTGTTCAAGTTAACCCTACTATGTTTGTTTGAGATTGGCTAGTTACAATTCTTAAAAATAAACTTATAGTTTTATTAAACTTTTGCAATTTTGACTTAGATAAAAGGTTGAATCCATTTTTATAGAAGCAGAAAAATAATCTATAATTACAGTTTTAATCCCTAAAAGACATAATGTATGATTTCATTTTCCCCACTCTTATTAATTATATCATCAATGCAGATATGATTTTTGTAAACTACCATTCCCATATAAACAACCCCTTAAATAGTGGATGTAAATATTCTTTTATTCTCCCTGAGATCATAGACGTCCAAGGGGGGGGGGTTATGGGGCGATTACCCCCCCCCAAACGATTTTGGGGGTGCTATAGGCACTCCAAAAATTTTTTTCATTTTAACCCACCCATTTAAAATCTACCCCTACCCTGGGGGTGCCTACGGCACCCCCAACCATTTAGGAGGGGGTATTTAACCCCCCCCCAAAATAAAAAATCTCAAACAAAAAATTTTTTTGTGCGCTTCGTGTGCATTTTTAATACTAAATATTTAATAAATTTTGAATTACCCCCCCCAAAATTTTACCCCTTGGGTAAATTTTTTTTTGGGGGGGGGGTAATTACCCCACCCCCCAATGTTACTATTACTATTATGTTGATTTAAATAAGAAAATCAATGTTTATGAATATGCTGGTATGTAAACTTCAATGTAACATTCCAATTTCCCCTCTATTTAAATTACTTTTTAAAAACATACTGTGACATTCCCTTTGTTCAGTCATAATTTTATGAAGACGTAAATTATGACTGAACAAAGGGAATGTCACAGTATGTAAAAATCTTTTCTGATAACCAATGTATTTTTGATATGATATTCTTTAATATATGTGTACATAAATAATTTTTATCCATTTTTTTTTGAATATTGTGAATGACTTTTAAAATAATATTGATAAACTTTAAATGTAATCTTTGTATGTAAATGATAAAGACAAATAAAGAATCAAATAATAATAATAACTTTTTAAAAATTATATTGACCTTGATGATATCATTACCAAGAGAAAATGAAATCAAATATTACATTTTTGAGAGGGTCAAAACTGAAATCATAGATTATATTTCTGCTTCTATAAAAATGGATTCAACCTCCTAACTTCAAAACAGGCGCAACTACTTATCATTCACAGTCACAACTTCTAATCAAAGCCATAATTTGCGTAAGACATTTGACATACACTGTTCAAATAATTTTTTCTTTTAGTATCAATTGATACGCTAGGGAGTATTGGTCCTGGACCTGTAAATGTGCTGTATTAACATAATGAATATATAACACTACGTAGTACTATATAATGCAATAACTATTACTAAACAGAGCAACTACATTTTTTAGTATCAATTCACAGTGTAACAACAACAACAAACCAGAGTGTGAAAAACTTCTTTCTATCATATTTAATTTTATTCCACAGAGCATATTGGATAATACTATACTACAGACACATTCTTTATTTAGTAATACATATTACTCTATAGAACAATAAGTAATAGGGCGGGTTCATATCGTAATTAGACAAAGAGGGGATATGCAACAGATAAAATTAACCTTAAAAACATTTATGACCAAAAAAGAATTTTTTAAAATTGAGTTTTAAAATGCGACCATTAAAAAATATATTTCATTACTTATTAATATGCAAAGAGGACATTAAAATTTTTTTTTGAATCAGAACTATGGCTTCATGGTGCTCCCAGGAAAGGCCTTGAGGAGCTGAATCAGGAACTTTTGTCTGTTTCAAAATATCGTGTTCCTAGCCTTAGAAATCTCTAAATAGCCACAATTTTTTAAGGTTTATTGAGAATTGTCTAATTTGTAGAGGTTTTTTAGAGTTTCTCAGGCTAGGAACAAGATTTGAAACGGTCAAAAGTTCCTGATTCTACTCCTCAATGCCTTTCCTGGGAGCACTATGAAGCCATAGTTCTGATTTATAAAAAATTTGACTCCCATTTACAAATAGCTATACAATTGAATATCTGGTCGTCAGTGGTTTTAAGACTTAGGATAAATTTTAAATCATCCAGAGGTGTATTATACTCATAAAAATCATTTGCAGATCCCTGCTTTGGCCTCAGAAAAAAAATGTCCCAAATCAACCCACCCTAACAAGTAATACTCAATACAGTATTGGAATCTTCCTTGTATTGTAATGAGGTTTTTTTGCTAGAACGTATGGGATGATACTATACATTAATGAAATGAATATATAGCATTATCTGATGCTGAAAAAAAAAAAATTTTACCATTGTACCTTCAATTTATATTCTCATGTATGCCATCGTTGTGAGGGCTCCTAGGCCTGCTAGATTACACTCATCAGCCCCCCCCCCTTGGGCCCGAACTTGCAACCCCCCTGAAGAACCTAGAGAGCAAACAGCCCGAGTAAGGAAGAATCTATTCCCGGATTTTTTTTACAATTCAGCCTCTTCTCTCGTAGTTTATTCCCCCTTCCTCTTTTCTATGCAATATTCTCTCTGTTCCTATCTCAATAGAGGTTGATAGATAGATAAATCTATCTATCCGTTTCTCTACTTTTCTCTCTTTTTCTCTATCTGATTACCCTCTTATTATTTTTCATCTATTCTCTCTCTCTATCTCTTTCTCTCTCTCTCTCTTCTCTCCTATAATCACTTTTCATCTTTTTCTCTCTATCTTTTTTTCTTCTTTTTCTTGATATCAGGGGTCTGGATATACATCTCAAGAAAGAAAAAAAAAGAGAGAGAGAGAGAGAGAGAGAGAGAAAGAGAGAGAGAGAGAGAGAGAGAGAGAGAGAGAGAGAGAGAGAGAGAGAGAGAGAATGAGGGAGAGATGGAGAGAGAAAGAGAAATATAAAGCATAGACAGTAAAATAAGATCTGTTGTCTATAGGAGACTTTCATAAAAATTACTAGTGATTAAAAATTAATAAGTGAAAACATGAAAAAATATACATGATTTAAATTTAATAAGTTAATATAAAAAAAATCATATTTTATCCAGTGTCAAAGTTTTGCAATATGTGACTGATTGCCTGTTACAAGAGGCTAGTGGCTGGGTTTTGAGATTTGATTTATCTGTTATTTTTGAGATGGGTTAGATGTAAGCATGATGCTGAAATTTTACAATTTTAGTTTCACCAGGTTTGTATTTGTATATTACAAATATCTGCGCATCTTCATTCTACTTTATAAAGTAGTAAGTTTTTTTTGTCTGTAACGTAATATCTCGCTAACCGCTGATTTGATTTGCTTTACATTGAAGCTTATTATAGGTCCTGCGATGATTTTAGGCTATTCTATTTTCATTAATAAGTCTGAGTATGGTTTTAGGCCATTCTATTTTCAGAAATAAGTCGGGGTATGGTATTACTATTAGTCTTTTTTTTCAGCCCTTCCATATCCGTTCGAATATATAGCACCTAGATGCTAAAGGCGCTGTCGCTAGCACATGCATATATATATATATCTATGACATGTATCATATATATGACATTTTGCTGTATTCCATTTAAATATGACTAGCGGCTTCGCCCCTAGCCTCTTTGGGCTTTGCACCAAGAGGTAATTTTAAAAAAAAATATTAAGTACTTCTGGTGCTGTGACAATTAATTTTACATTATGTTTAAATTAATTGCCTAAAAAAGGGGGGGGTATTAATTTATTTTGGAGGGTTGTGTGTGTCCCACCCACTAAGAAAATAGTGTAAAACCACCACAGGACCATTAGGTATATTCCCTAAAGAGTAGAATCCAATCGGTTCAGTGGTTCCGAGATTTTCAGGGACAGACAGACGGACGGACAGACAACAAGCTACTTTGTATAGAATTTACTTTCTGTGTCTGTCTGTGTTTTATGCGTATCATGCTATTAACCTTTTGTAAGTTGGTAGATTTTTTCTTGTCATATTTTTTTGGGAAAATTCCATATACATATTGTATAACATCATATTCTATCTATAATACAAAGTAGAACGATGTCTGTCCGTCTGTCTGGCTGTCCGTATATCTATATGTCCTGCTGAATCTTAAGATCTCAGTAACCACTGAACCGATCTAGCTCTACTCTTCAGGGAATATACCTACTGGTTCTCTTGTGGTTTTAAGCTATTTCTTGTCATCCTATTTATAAAGTTTCAGGGTTTTTTGTCTGAAGGTTAAGATTTAAATAACTTATTAACCGATTAAGTTTTTCTATTTTAGGAAAGCTTTACATATGTCCTGTTATAGTATTAGGCTTATTATATTGTTAAATACTAGCGGCTACGCCCCTAGAGGCCTCTAGGGGCACTTGAGAAGGAGGGAGTCGAATTTAATAATTCAATTTCTTATTTTAGATTTTAGAAGAAAAAGTTAAAAAAAAAAATTAAAAATTAAAAATCCCTCCCCCCCTCATTTTTAATTTTAGTTTAAAAAATCAAATTTTTTTTTTTTTGGGGGGGGGGTTTAATTTTTTAGGGGGGTTGGGGGTGTCCCACCCCCCAAGAAAATAGCTATAAATCTTCCCGGGACCTATGAGAAGCTACCCTGTTAAGGAGAACCCGACACAGACAGTTCAGACACACAGACAGATACACAGACAAACATCCTGTTACTTTAGTATAAGGATAAGTCTTGGGGTGTTTTTAAGGTATTTTATATGCCTTCTCTGACTTTTAAATACATAAACCCTATATGCATGGGGCGTAGCTGCTAGTATAATTTAAAGTAAAACAAACACTAAAGTTCTGTAGTAGCAGAAATACCTCGAATTGATAAATTATACTAAAGTTAATAAAAAAAGGATAACAACATCCATATAAGAATAGTTATGAAACGGTTAGACAAACGAACAATAACACTCTTTCAGAACTAAATAATTGTAAGTTTGTTGAAAATCTGCTTAATTACTATGTAATGATAAATCAAAGGTTGGTTATGACTAAATGGCCGACCCTAATATAGATAAGATTCGCTAAAAACCATGCTTCAAATGTTAGGCATAGACTAAATTAAGTTAACAAGATTGGTAAATAGAATATTACAAAAACGTGAAAAATTAAGGAATCGATCTAAATAGCACCACACAGATAAGAAATCTCGACCATAAAGATTTTTTTATCCAATCTTGACAAGTGAGGTATTTTTGGAAAGAGCAATATACATAGAAAACGCCTATGTAAATTAGAAAATCCGCAGAAATCATATTTGCAAGTTATTTGCAAAAATCTGCAATGTTAATTTGCAAAATTAATTTCATGCCCTAAATGACTGATTTAGAAAAAAATCTTTTTATGAAATGTGTTTATCTATAAGTTTAGAACATAATTAAGGCAAAAAAATTTTCTTTATTGTTACTTTTTTCACCTTATATATGATAAAAGCAGTTTCTCACAATTTATGATAAAAAAAGGTATAGGAACAAAAAATATTTTTTTTCTTGATGTAAACACAATAATTGGCATAAAATCTATCATCCTAAATGTAAAAATCAGATATAGACTCCTTTTTAGAGCAAATATAGTGCAAAAAGTAATCAAGACATTTTTGCAAAGTATGAAAATCTAAGAAAATAGTTCTTTTTGATTTTTATATACATATCAGATAAATGTATATAAAATTAGTGATCAAAAACTATAAAACAAGTTATAACTTTTTTCAACCCTATCATTGATTAAAATGCACTTTTAGGTTTGCTCATTACCAAAGTTGCACATAAAAACTCTTTTTATTAAGTTATTAAAGAAAATAAATTCAAATCAACAATTAGGCGTTTTTTATAATGCAGTAGACCATTTTGTAGTTGTTTTTTTTGGCATTTATTTTGTTTAATTACTACATAAAAAGAGTTTTTATGCACTGCTTCAGTAATTCTTAAACCTAAAAGTGCAATTTAATCAATGACAGTGTTGAAAAAACTTATAACATGTTTTATAGTTTTTGATCACTAATTTTATATACATTTATCTGATATGTATATCAAAATCAAAAAGAACTATTTTCTTTAGATTTTCATACTTTGCAAAAATGTCTTGATTACGTTTTGCACTATATTTGCTCTAAAAAGGATTCTATATCTGATTTTTACATTTAGGATGATAGATTTTATGCTAATTATTGTGTTTACATCAAGAAAAAACATATTTTTTGTTCCTATACCTTTTTTTATCATAAAATGTGATAAACTACTTTTTTCATATATAAGGTGAAAAAAGTAACAATAAAGAAAATTTTTTTGCCTTAATCATGTTCTAAACTTATAGATAAACACATTTCATAAAAAGATTTTTTTCTAAATCAGTCATTTAGGGCATGCAATTAATTTTGCAAATTAACATTGCAGATTTTTGCAAATAACTTGCAAATATGATTTCTGCGGATTTTCTAATTTACATAGGCGTTTTCTATGTATATTCCTCTTTCCAAAAATACCTCACTTGTCAAGATTGGATAAAAATTTCTTTGTGGTCGAGATTCCATAACTGTGACCACAACTAATGGGCAAATCTTTATGAAACTTGGTTAATATATATAGATTCGTAGAATAGTGAATCCCTTAAAATTTCAGCTGTCTATCCTGAATAGGAGCCGAGAAAATCATGTTTACCCCATAGCCCTACGGACTGACTAACGGACGGACAGACAATGTGAATAATAATGTAGCTTCGTTACTAAAAAGGGGTTAATTATGTTGTATGTAATTTGGAGACCTGATCAGGGTTTAACACAATGGAGGAAGATAAAAGAAAGAATATTATAAAAACGTAAAAATCTAGGAATCGATCTAGCACCACAATTAATGGGCATATATTGATAAAACTTGGTTGATATATGTACAATATGAACACATTTAACCCCTAAAAATTTAAGCTGTCTATCTTGAAAAGGAACCGAAAAAATCATGTTTTCCCACAGCGTTACGGACTGACGGACATAACAAGTAAACAATAGAGTAGCTTCGCTACTAAAAAAGGGGTTAATTATGTTGTATGTAATGTGGAGACCTGAGCAGGGTTTAACACAATGGAGGAAGATAAAAGAAAGAATATTATTTCTTGGCAAATCATTAATATGCAGTGCGTGTTAGTCATGCTACCAGGGATAGGTTAATCAAACAGAAAAAAAGGTTATTGCCCTCAAAGTCCCTATTTAGCAATGAAACACCCGAACCCTTTAAAAAAATAAATTGAAAATAAAGATGTTTTTTTTAACAAATAAAAAAATTAACTCACTTTCTTTTTATCAATTTGATAAATAAGTGGGGTGGGTTTCTGTGCTTAATAACGCATTTTGGAAAGAAAACCCCCAAAATATCAACACAAAGCCTTATAAAATTTTGTTCCATACAAATTTAGACCCCTTTCGACAATGCAAATGTTTTGATATAACAAGTTTAATCAATATCATATTCAATTATTAATCTTTTTTTTATACCAAAAATCAAGATTTATTTATGTATTTTAATCAAAAAACATTTGATTGGATGGATCAAACTATTTTTCACTACTTGGCAAGTTTTAAAAAAATCCTCCAATGCCATTAATCCTGATAAAACCACCATGGGGGGGGGCGTATAAAGAAGAGATCTAGAGGGATAAGACAATGGTCGATAAATTGATGTACATACCCAATAGTGATACACAATTACTCCTTCTGTAGATTACAATTAGTGGTTTGAAACATTTGGATACTCAACTTAATGAACAGACCAATCGAAATTCAATAAAAGTCCCCAAATTTGTTAAGCAATCGAATAGGAAAACACTAATAAACAGCTCAATGTCCCCTCCCTCCCTGGAGAGGAGATTATGTACTATGTTGTCTTACTAACAATTAAATAGTTAGCTTCTTCTACACTATATTCTGATGGATATATTATGTGTGTGTGAGTGTGTGTGTGTATAGGTGTGTGTATAGGTGTGTGTGTGCATGTGTGTATGTGTGTGCCAAAATTTATACACTAACACCACTGTATAAAGGGAAAACTTTCTTAAGATAATGATTATCCTGTTATTAGTAGCGAAGCTACTCTATAATTCACTTTGTCTGTCCGTCAGTCCGTCCTATGGGGGAAATGTGAATTTCTCGGCTCCTATTCAATATAGACTGCTGAAATTTTTAGTGAAGATTCCTATGACATATGTCCATCTAATCTATACATTGTTTTGTCCATCTGTCTGTTATTTGGGGTGCTAGATCGATTCCTAGATTTTAAAGTTTTTGGGATTTTCTCAATTCTTATTCAAGATAGAAGGCTGAAACTTTTAGAGATTAATTTATTTTACATTCTACATATTTTCATTAAGTTTCATTAAGATTTGTTCATTAATTAGGGTGCTAGATCGATTCCTAGATTTTTAGGTTTTCGTGTTTTTCTCTATTCCTATAGTACATTTTTTGTGATATAAATTCACAATTTCTTAGCTTCGCTACTTATGGATGTTGTCATCCTTGTATAAAGTATTGATAGCTCAATCAAAATGAGAAGATATCACAGCAAAGGGACAAGACAATGGCAGATAAATTGATGTTTGATGATGAACCAACTAGTTAAAGTTCAATAAAGGCCCCCATAGTTGTTAACCCAACAAATAATAAAATGTTATTATAAAACATTAGGGACTAGTGTAATAAACAGGCCAATGTCTACTCCCTCCCTAAGATACCATGAATTGACTGATTATTAATATTTTGAAATACATATACTTTATAATTACTGTTAGCTTGTACTGTTTGCTAAACCCGCGACCGTGGCCCAACACGTAGCGCATCCGCTCGTCGTCGGGAAGGTGATAGGTTCGAATCTCGGTCCGACACCGCGTCATTACTAAAGACGTTAAAAATGGTTCCCACTGCTACTATGTCAGATGCGCGACGTAAATAGTTAGAGTGGGGGGAATGCCTTGGCCCAAAACAGGCGCAACTCGCTACCATGCACAGTTGGGGCTTCTCAGACAAAGGTCGTGCATCTCAGAGAGTTGGTTGTCTGATGGGTGATTGGACGCTTTACACCGCAATCATAAGTATTGTATGTATGTTCCAAGGTGCGTGGAGATAGGTCTAGTACCCGAAGCGACACCTAGCCCCCTAGAGTCTTAACTCTTAACTCTTGTAACTGCTGCACTAACATGCAACATTAATAGTTAGTAAAGGGGGAATGCCTCAACCCAAGACAGGCACAACTAATTGCCATGCACAAAGTCATTTAATCAAATAGTTGGTTGTCTGATGGGTGTTACTTAACCTAAAACCCCGTGTGTTTAGACAGAAAATGAGAGATTTTGCTCCCCTTTTAGCTATCCTGGGTTGTTGGACCTGACGTTAAAGTGTCATGGATAGCAGCCTCGCCCGTATGAGGGTTGATAGGTATGTACTACTGTACTACTTAAAATTTGTCATGGAGATTTATTTATCTTGCATTGACCCAACCCTGTTTCCCTGTTTCCCTGAACCGTGTCCCAAGGTTTTATTATACTGGTCTCCAAAGATTTTTAATAGCGTTTTATTATTAATTGGCTTAACAACTTTATTGCATTGTGATTGGTTGTTGGTTCAACAAGTTTCGAGTGTCCAAACATCTCAACCAATAATTGTTATTTTCAGTAAGGATAAATTTGTGTATCATTATTGGGGATGTACATCAATTTATCAGCCATTGTCTTATCCCTTTAGATCCCTGCCCTCTGACCTGTAATTAATTATTTATTTGTATGGGTCTCCAGGTATTAAACATTAAAGACCATACACATTATAAGCTCTTACCTAATTGCGTAGTTTTCTTCAGAGATCTAAAGTGGTTTGACAATGGCTGGTAAATTTATGTGCATTACCAAAGATAATTCTCAAAATTACCATTTCTTTAGATTACATTTAGTGGTTGAAACGTTTGGATTCTAAAGTTCCCAAAGTCGTTGAGCCAATGAATAGGACAATGTTATTATAAAACTTTGGGGACTGATAATAAACAGCCCAATGTCCCATTAGTCTCTGATAATTTGATTGGTTGTCTATAGGGTGACATTGTGTGTTACTATGAATTTTTAAGGGTTAGGCCCCTAGAGGCCTATAGTACGATTAAGGGGGGACTCCATCAACAAATTCTAATTTAGTTGTTTTAAAAGTAAAATATATTTTTTCGGAAGGGGTGGGGGGGATTTTGTCTATACGCGATTTCTCGTAGGAGGTTTTCCAAAAAAATATGGATATATAGGAAGCTTCAATGTAAAGGAGAGCCACATTGGATCATCGGTTAGCTATTCACTGGCTAACAGATAGACATCCTTTTACTTTTTATAAGGATATATTTAACTTAAATAAAGATATCCATCTTTAAATATTTAAGTATGTTGAAAGCTTGGATGTATAGTTTACTTATTTTATCAATAATTTAACCCAGAAGAACTCAAACCAACTAATTTTAAACCCCACAAAAGGATGCAAAACGTTTTTTTTCAAAACAAATGTCTAATAAGATGTAAATCCAATGGCTAGCCTAATTTTCCTTTTTATGTCACAACTATTGCATACTAATAAAAAACAGAGAGAGAGAGGGGACAATTGACAGTTTATTACACTAGTCCCCAAAGTGTTATATCGTTTTCTTATACGTTGGCTAAAAAACTTTAGGGACTTTTGTGAATTTTGAATGGTTGATTCATTAAGTTGAGTTTTCAAACATTTCAACCACAAATTTTAATCTACCGAAGGCGTAACTTTGTGAATTATCATTGGGGATTTACGTCAATTTAACCGTCATTGTCTTATCCCTTTAGATCCCTGAATAAAAACACATTTGCCTAAATACACAATTTACAACGGTTCCAATAACTAGGGTTACGACGATTGAATATAATGGGGAATATAGGATGATTAAACTGCTTTTTCCACTTTCTTTCCATCAATAATTGAATTTAAAGGCTGTAAACAAAGATTTTTAATGAGAAAAAAAATTGGTAAAACATTGATTGTACTGACAAAGCCCAATCTGTCCTACTTTTGATTCCTGTGACGTCATAAAAAATGAGTGAGATGATGGGAGAAGTGGGAAAGAAAACCCCTTAAAAAGAGATGGATAATCCCTCATTTTTATGATGTCATAAAAATCAAAAGTAAAACAGATTGGGCTTCGTCAAATGTACTGTCATAAAGAACCCACGGGGAGCCTACCCCTACCTGCATTGGACAAAAATATTTATGCCTAGCGGCTACGCCTCTAGTGGCATCTAGGGCCCTTGAGGGGGGAGGGGAGTCGACTATCTTTTTCAATTGTAGTTGCAAAAAGAAAGAAAAATGGAGGGTCATTTTTGCTAGGAGCGATTTAATTCTCTAGGGAGTTTTATGATACCCTTCCTTCAAAATAGTCATAAACCTCCCAATAACAAATAAAGCGAAACAGTAAAGAAAATCAATGTCGATTTACCTAGATAGATAGATCCTTCTACAGACAGACAGACATCCTGTTACTTTATTATAAGGATAAAACTAAATTTCAACTATTAATATAATTAAGGATATGTATTACATTCCAGGGATATCTGGATGGGATTTGTATGACTAATACCTAAATTGGGGTTGTTTCTCAGATTTGACAAGGGGTTGATAAGAATGGTTTGTTACAGAAGTAACACAGTAGAATTTCTGGTTTATACCACCTATTCTTAGAAGATCAGTATTTTGCTTACAAACCAAAATAAACTTGTTTTTAAATTAAATTCAAATAGTCTGCTAATATGTAATATTTGTATTAGTTAGTTCACTAAAAGTGACCTGCTTTAGGAAAAATTGTTTTAGCGGCATTCTTTGCGCTAGTCTTCAAAGTCTTTAAAATGCGCCAAAATAAGAAAAGTTGCATTAGTTCTAGTCCCCAAAGTCCAAGACAGCCAGAAATATATGAATTTTATCCCTGATTGTATTCTGTAAGAAAGTTTTATTTAGAGAATTATATTATGAATTATTCACTGGTTATATTACAGATCAAAAGAAAGTCCTGTATGGCCCTTCTTTATATATTTATACATTGCACTGTTAAAAAAGTTTCCAGTATGGCTTTGAAACCGATTTATATTCGCTGGATTGGAACCGGTTCTCAGTTATACGGAAAAATTATGTATAACATTGTATTACAACCAATTTTCCACGAATTTTAAAATAAAAATCATAGAATACAATCCATTTTTGCGCTGGTCTGGGCTTCGGTTTAAATCTTATATACTTATAAAATTAGCTATATTACGAAAATCCTTTACTATATAAAATTTATCTAATATTTTTTTAAATTTCTTAGTTTTTTCCTGCCTTAAACTTAAAAAATAATATTTTAAAAAATCTGATATTTTTTGGGAAAAATTTTTTTTTTACAGTAAACAATTATTTTTACTTACCTAAGAGAAGAAATTTTACTTCAGCAGTAGAAAAGTGTATTTTACAAGGATAAAGGAATGGTGAAAACATCATCTAATTTTCTTGAATAAGATATAAAATGATCTTATAATACTTAACCTAACCATTTCTAACTACACAAAAGTCATATACCTTTTTTATGGGATTGTTAAAAATGTATTTTAGTTTTCTTTCTCCACTAAACATTAAAATTTTAACTCGTTTGGTTGCTTTGATTTTGAGGTCAAGTCTTCCAGCTTATCTTTTTAAATTTTAAAAGGTTGATTTTTCTGAGGCTTACACTTGGCTGACGCGCGGCTGCCGAGCCCTTACTTTTAGTTAATAAAATCGACCCAAAATTATTTCTTTTGAAGGGATTCATTACTTATTTTTTCTATAATGTATTTTGAGATTAGTTATTTATCGCATTATATTGTAGACAGCTTTCCGCAGGTTATAAAATAAAAAAAATATAGGATTAAAACCAGTTTTGTTAACCCGAAGACCCGGGCTAATAAAATACTATTAGTTATATGCTTTTCACTTTTTCATATTCGTAGAAAGTTTTCTGTAATATGATACCAAGTATGGCCGAGAACAGGTTCTAATCCAGCAGATATTAATAGGTTTCAAGGCCGATACTAGAAAACTACTTATCCATTTCTACCTTACATGTATGGTGCATAAATGTACATAGTTAATTATTCAGAAGCTTGGACAGGCATAACCCTGCTTATATTACCCAGGCAAGGCCATTTTCTCCAGGGAACTACAGGGATAAGACAATGGCCGATGAATTGATGTACATCCCCAATGAGAATACACTTGATTACCCCTTCTATAGTGGTTAAAGCGTTTTGGCAATCAATATATTTAATTAACCAACCAATCAAAACTTAATAAAAGTTGTTAAGCCAACGAATACAAAAAGGTTATTATAAAACTTTGGGGACTAGTGTAATAAACAGCCCAACGTCCCCTCCCTCCCTGCATTTTCTGTCCATTCCTTCACAATTAATATCCCATAGTAGAGGAGTCTTTATAATCACCGACTGCTCGTGTACAAATAGTAGGCTGTATGTGTGTCTGTCTATAAGCAATTTTTAGATTTTTTGAGTATAGTCCCTTTCCTGACAACGCCTCTTAAGGGTCGTTTCGTCGTATTTTCACAGTAGCTTTTGATAGGTTATTTTAGGTTATGTTATGTTAGGTGATTGCCCCGCAGTGTGAGGCAATTGGCCCCGCAGGGTTAGAGCCCCACGCAGAGGCTAGAAATAGGAGGCATTTTTAGTTTCAAGTAACTGGCGTCTTTTATTTTTGTAGATCTGAAAATTATTTTATCTTATCTAAAACTAGTATGTTTTCATGAAAATTAATATTATCAACAGTTGGAGAAAAATTATCAATTTTTTTATTGCAGTGGATATTATTTTTTATTAGTCCTTTTCATTTACAAACTATTCACTTCTCCCGAGCATATGGAGATACAGACAGTTAGAATTATAAAGTAGCTTTACTTCATAAAATAAAATTGAATTATAAAGATGCAACGACACTCCAAAAAGTACACAATATAACATAACATCATGTGCTAGTAATATTAAAGTAACGGAATATTTTTTTTATGGCGCAGGTATCTAAAGGGATAGGACAATGGCCGATAAATTGATGTACATGCCTAAGGATGATGTACAAAGTTTACTTCTGTAGTTTACTTCTGTAGATTACTTCTGTAGATTACATATTGTGGTTAAAATGTTAAAACACTCTATTTAATGAACCAACCAATCAAATTCATTAACGTGCCCAAAATTGTAAAACAAACGATCAAGAAACGTTATTATTAAACTTTGGGGACAAGAGTGAAAAACAGCCCAATGTCCCCTCCCTCCCTGATTATGGACCCATACCATTAACAAAGTAATGACCAAGGGTCGTTAGATAAATAAACCCATTAAGAAATAACCTTTTATGCCTAGCTCTGTTCTAAAGAATAACTTATGTGATTAATAGAAAATCTACATTATATTGACTTTTCCTTTATATACATTGACTATTTCTTTACAGGAATCTAAAGGGATACGACCATGGCCGATAAATTGATGTACATCCCCAATGATGATTAAAAAAATTACCATTCTGTAGATCAACAATAAGTGGTTGAAGCGTTTGAACACTCACCTTATTGAACAAACAAATAAAATTTTAAAAAGTCCCCAAATTACTTAAGCCTACTAATAAGAAAATGTTATTATAAAACTTTGAGGACTAGTGTAATAAACAGTCCTATGTCCCCTACCTCCATGATTTTTTCATATCTTTTACTTTTTCTATCTTCATCTATAATAGATTATTCATTTATTTAACAAGGATTTGACAATATCCATAAAAGCGAAGCTCTAAAAAAAGAAGGAAGAAAGGACAAAAACTCTTGTAGAGTGTCAGAACTTAAAAAGCAGAACATCAATTTCTAAGTCTGAACAAAATTGCAAATAAATTTGTTGCAAAATTTAATAAATAAAGAATACTGTATAAGTAATTACTTTATTTAGATATACTTTGCTCATATTTGAATCTTTATTCCAAAAATCCGATGAATAGGATGATTATATCATATAAACAATTGTTGTCAAAAAAACTTGTTTTAAATAGCCGTAGAGACTTTATGGTGACGATTATATAGCTGCCACTCTTCCCAAATCGTACCTTATTTCTATAGAAATCATTAATGAAAATTTTAATATCAATAAGACAATTCTAACATGAATAAATTAACGAAAAGAGCTATTATAATTATTAAAAAACTTTGTTTTTAAAAAGAGTTCTTCCCATTAAAGTAAATGCTTGTATTTTTAGTATTTCTGTAAGATTTTCGAATCTGTTCTAGAATTAAAAGTTACGGATATAATACAATTATAGATACGTTTTACTATCAAAAAATTATTTTATAAAACACGAAATATGTTGTCAAAGATCTATCATATTTTTTTAGGAATGTAAATTTTTTTTATTTTAATTTTTTTTTTTTAAAGTAAATAATCAAAGTCTTTTCTTTTAACTATGTATATTATACATATCTTAAGTTTAAAAAAATTTGTCTTTTTCGAAAATGGTAATGATACTTTTATTGTTTTACTTTTCTTCTAATAACTAGATAACAAACCAAAAGTATATCTATATATATTTATCTACTTAAGTGTACTTTAATAAAAAAAAATATAAGAACTCTGGCCTTTCTATCTTCATTTATTCTTCACGATATCGCTGACCAGTTTTTACAAGGATATCCAATTTTTTGCCTATTTTATTTATTTTTTAACAAGGATGGCAACATCCATGAAAGCGAAGCGCTGAAACCGTAGGACAAACGGACATTAACACTTGTATAGTGTCAGAATATAAATGTATAAGAGTCGATGCAAAATTGTAAGTAAATTTGTTGAAAAACTGCTTGATACAGAATAATGTTTGTGGACATACTTACAATTTTAGGACTTAATTATAGAGTAACTTCGCTTATAATATTGTACTTTGTTGTCCCAGGAATCAGTATACAAAAAAATCAGATCAATCGGATAATTATATCATATAAAAATTTGTTGTTAAAAAAGTAAAAAAATCAACGTACGGACATTTTGGTAATGATTATAGAGCTGCTACGCTTTTTAAATCGTACCTAACTACTGCAGGAATCACCATGCAAAGTTTGAAATCGATAGGACAATTCTAACATGCCTAAATTAACAAAAAAAGCTATCCGTTACGGACGGACGGATGGACGTACGGACAGACCGACCCTAATTATAGAAAAGCTTCGCTTTTAAAAAGTGTAACTATAATCTAAACCAAGACTTTTGGGTACTTTTTCTGTAAATTACTCTGGTACCCAAAGTTTTATAACCACATTATCTTATTTGTGTGCTTCTATTAAATTTTGATTGGTTAGTTTCAAACAAGCAGTGTCCAAACATTTTAACCAATAATTTGAAATTCAGCCGTTCTATTTGATATACTAGCGGTTGCGTCCCTTGCATCTAGGGGCTCTATTCGAAGTTATATTGAATCGCAGAAAAATAGCCTAAAACCATTCACAGACTTTTTTTTATAAAAAAATAAAATTTAATAAACCATCTCAAGCCTTATAAGAAGCTTCACTGTAAAGGAGAACCATATCGGTTTAGCGTTTAGCGCGATTCTTCGCTACAGACAAAAAAGCTTACTACTTTATAGAATAGGATATCAGTGTTTTTTTCTTCAATATTTATTGTTGTTTAAAAACTGTTTGTTTTATTAGTAAAACTCCCCTGAGTAATACTGGATTTATTATAAGGCCCATTGGTACAGGAAGGAAGGGGTCATTGAAGTTTTTTTTTATTAAACTAGTCCCCAAAGTTTTATAATTACGTTTTCTTATTTGTTGACTCAACAACTTTGGGGACTTTTTGGTGAATTTGATTTAAATTTAGTGTCCCAACGTTTCAACCAATATTTGAGATCTACAGAAGGGGTAATCAATGGGGATGTAAATCAATATATCGGCCATTGTCTTATCTCTTTAGATGCCTGTGATTCCTACCTTTATATTGTAATAATAATGATAATGATACCAACTAGGATAACTATAAGTAGTGAAGCTATCCTATTATATAAAGTAGTAAGCATTTTTTGTCTGTCCCGAAGGATCTCGCCAACCGCTGAACCAATATTGTTCTCCTTTACAGTGAAGCTTCTTGGGAAGGGTTTAAACTATTTTTGTGGAGGGTGTCTTCACCCCTCTCCCCCCAAAAAATGATTTTTTTACTCTTTTGAAACTCGAATTAAAAATGGGATGATGTCGACTTTTCCCCCTCCTACCTTAAGTGCCCCTAGAGGCTTCTAGGGCGCGTAGCCGCTAGTAAATACATAAAGCTCCAAAATAAACTTTTGTTTTGTAAGTACTTGAAGAAAGTGACTAAGAAATACAGTTTTTATTATATTTAAATATTCAATAACTGTATAATAGTTTGCTGTTCTTACTCAAAATATAGCTAACTTGTTATTCCTGCGCTACATCTGGACATAGTAATCATAGAGACTATCCTATCAATAAAAGTAGTAAGGTTTTTTTCTGTCTAAAGCTTAAGATTTCAATAAATACTGAACTAATTGAGTTTATCTGTTTCGGAGAACTTCACATTTATGCTTTTTATCTTTAAACTTAAGCATTACGATAGGTTTGGGCTATTTTTATGCCTTTCAATACAACTTAAAATACAGAGCCTCTAGATGCTAAGGGCACAGGAGCTAGTATTGCTTATAGAGTAGCTTTACTGCGTGCTAATAAGTAGCCAAGGATAACTACACCAAATTAGAAATAGGGAATAACATTTTACAAATATAACCGGACAAACAAAATAAAAGAAGTAAAAGTAAAATATGAGGGAAAAATTCAGTTCAGTGGATACTTAGATCTTAAGCTTTTGACAGACAGACAGACAGACATCATTCTACTTTGTACTATAGATTAACATTGTATCTAATCTCATTTCTCATTTTTAGTTATTAAATCCATGTCCTAGAACCAACCAATCTCTCTCCATTCTTATTATTAAAAATAGTTATTTTTTTGGTAGAATGTTCCTGCATTTATATTACCAGCGGATACTCCCCCCCACCCCCCCTAGAAGCCTCTAGATGCACTTAAGTAGGTAAGATTAAAATTTTACATTCAGCTTTCCATTTTCAGCTTTTTGGGGTGTATTTTTTTAACACGGACGGAGGAATAAACCTAGACCTGTATGAAGCTTCACTGTAAAAGAGAACCTTTTCGGTTCAGCGGTTGGCGAGATCTAAAGCTACAGAACAGTTACTCTTTTTTCCCTAGAATATTTTTTTTGCGGTGCTACCTATCCTATTATAGAAAGTAGTAAGCTTTTTTTTGTCTGTAACGAAGGATCTCGCTAACCGCTGTAACGATATGGTTCTTCTTTACAATAAAGCTTCTTATCTGTCCTGAGATGGTTTTAGGCTATTTAATTTTGTAAATAAATCTAGGTATGGTTTTAGGCTATTTTTCTGTCCATATCCTTTAGAATATATAGCCCCTAGATGATAGAGGCGCAAACGCTAGTAGACATAAATAGTGCAGGTTTTTCTTATATACTTAATATTTTTATATTTCTAATATATAATATGAACGAATAAATATTATTTCTACTAAGCTAAGATCTAAAGCTCATAAGGTTAATCTATAGGATTAATAAATAGCCTGACATTAGACATATAGTCTTTAGAATAAGCAAAATATAGTTTTTATATCAAATGCTTTGTTGGATTTTTTAAAATTTGACAGTTGTAACTTGCCAGGGATCTAAAGGGATAAGACAATGGCCGATAAATTGAACTAAATCGACAATGATGATACGCAGAATAACCATTTCTGTAGATTTCAATTAGTGCCTGAAACGTTTGGACATCAAACTAAATAAACAAACCAATTAAAATTCAAAGTCCTCAAAGTTGTCAGAAAACATTATTGTAAAAATTTGGGGACTAGAGTAATAAACAGCCTAATGTCCCTTCCCTCCCTGTTGTATGGGTTTTTTACTTGGGGTGTATTTCTTGATTGGTTGAAAGAAAGTAAGGCTGCCCTTTCCAATTCTTTTTTGAGAGGGGGGGGGGATGTTAATGTGGTATTCGGCAACCCTGGGCCATGCTGCATGGCAACCCTGACCCCGGATCGTAGGAGGTCCGAGGGACCTCCCTTGAGTAAAGGGGGGATGGGTACACCTGACCCCTCCCCCCATGCTTTAAAAGTAATTATAGTTTTGACAACCCCATTATGGTTAATCTGAATTGCTTGGTTCCCCACCCCTTTCCAGGGATGGGAGATAAATGTTGTCCATTCTGTTTACTGTATGTATATCTATATTTAACCTTTGATTTAGTATTAATTATTCCAATCTGTGTATTGATTATTTGTTGTATTATAAATCAGTAACCTTTAGACTCTGAATAAAGTAACACCTAATTAAATTCTGTTTGTTATTTGGTGATACATAGAGAAGCCCAGCTTCTCTATAATTATACTTGTCCACGTCTGTTCACACTGCCGTAATTCCTGAACTTGGGAAGCGGCTGATCAACCGCGGCCGCTACCACATTAACAACCCTCTTTCTTACGCTTATTCGTAAAAGTAAAAAATTAACGTACGTGAAATCAAAACAATTCTTCTAACATCAACACTTGTAGAATGTCAGAACTGAATAAGCAGAATATTAAGCATAATTCTAAACAAAATTATAGTAAATTTGTTGCAAAACTTCTTAATTACAGGAAACTGTTCCAGGACATAATATTTTTAAACTTTATTATAGAGATACTCCGCTTAATAATTATAACATACAGGAATTTGTTGCCAAAAAAGTATCTGCATGATTTAAATGGACGTACAGACTTTCTTTTAACAATTTTAGAGTGGCTACGCTTCCTAAATAGTACCTAATTGTTATAGAAATCATCATGCAAAGTTTGAAATCGATAGACGCATAACTAATAATAAAATTCTAAGTTTAGAAATATCTGTGAAAAAATGAATCTATCAACCCTCTAATTTAATTCTATATATTTTTATATTCGGGGAAAATATCAATGGTAGCAGGAAGGAAGGGCTGTTTATTACACTAGTCTCCAAAGTTTTATAATAACGTTTTCTTATTCGTTGGCTTAATAAATTTGAGGAGTTTTTATCGGTTGGATTATTAAGTTGAGTTTCCAAATGTTTCAACCACAAATTGTTATCTACAGAAGTTGTAATTTTGTGTATAATAATTGGGGATGTACATAATCTTATCGGCTATTGCCTTATCCCTTTAGATCCCTGCACTGATAGTAAATATTTTCAATCATATAGGGCAAATAAAAAGGCAATGATATATTATGGTTTCAATGAAAAATGCCATTTCTTACACAAATCCATTCCTTTAATCTTTAATCCCAGTTGAAGTAAAGTTTTAAAAAGTAAATTTTTTCTATGATAAGCGTCCGTACGTTTGTCCTTTAGTACTTAGCTTTTACGTTCATTTAAGCATGTTAGAAGTGTCCTATCGATTTAAAACTTTAATCATATTTTTTTATGGTCATGGCTGGCATACTTTTGACATGCAATGTTTTTACTCATTTTAAGAGTACTGTTTAAATTTTGCATATTCTTATAAATTGTATTTAAAAGGGAAATATCTTGCCTATATATTCAAATGTATAAACAAATGATTATTATTTTCGTAATTTAATCATTTGTACTATGTTTAAAAAACGAAGCTTTTCTATAATCAAGGTCGGTCCAGGTGTACGTAACGGAGAGCTCTTACCGTTGATTTAGGCATGTTATAATTGTCCGATTAACGATTTCAAAGTTGGCATTGTGATTCCTGCAGTAGTTAGTTCTGATTTAGGAAGCGTAGCAACCCAATAATCGTTACTAGAATGTACCTACGTTCATTTACAACATGTACTAGACATGTAACTACTTTGAGGACTCTTATAGATTTTTTTGGGTCATAATTGGGGTTTTACATCAATTTATCGGCCTTTGTCTAATCGCTTTAGATCACTAAATTGCTATGGATACACCTAAATAACTTTTTACCTTGTGAGTAAATTGTGTTTGTGTTTGCTGAACAAATATAGGATGAATCCAGGGAGCAAGGGGACATTAGACTGTTTATTACACTAGTTTTATATTAAAGTTTTCCTATTCGTTGCCTTAACAACTTTGGGGACTTTTAATAAATTTTATAGTTGGTTAATTAATTTGAGTTTCTAATCGTTTCAACCACTCATTATTTCTACAGTAGGGATAATTTTGTGTACATTAATTTATCGGCCCTTGTCTTATCCCTTTAGATCACTGGGATGAATCTCAGAGTTTATTTGACGCGAACTTGGCAAAGTTTACAGAACCCATATGGTTTCATAGGATTAACACAATACAGGAAGGTCTGGTGCCCGCAGTCAAGCTGCAGAGTTTGCAGAACCCATATAGTTGCATAGGATTAACACAATACAGAAAGGTTTGGTGCCCGAAAACAAGCCGCAGAGTTTGCAGAACCCATATGGTTTCATTGGATTAATACAATACATAAAGGTATGGTGCCCGCAGTCAAACCGAAGAGTCTGCAGAACCCATATGGTTTCATAGGATTAACACAATACAGACTGAGGTATGGTGCCCGCAAAAAAACTGCATGTAAGCCGCAACAAAACTGCTTCTTTGTTTATATATTAAACATTAAAAATAAAAAGTATAAAAATAAACAGTATAAAATTTAAAGGTAATTTATCTATATTCAGAAAGCAAATATCTTACCTCATTTATATTATACAAGTGTCCTTGCCCCAAGCCTCTGGAGGCATTATTTCAGAAAAGCAACCAGAATAACCAAAAAGTCAAACTAGATGGGACCAGCAATTTCAAACATATTTTGCATCTGTCCGTTTTTAAAGTTTTTTGTTTGTAGCTTTAGATTTTTATAATTAAAATCTTCTTTCTAGAAAAGCTTTATATAGTTTCTTGGGGTTTTTGTTTATTTTTGTGCCCCCTCCTTGCCTCTTTGAATTTAATACAGGACCCCTAGAATCGATGGTATATCCGCCAGCCTATTATATAGAATTATAGTAATTAATGTAGAATTATGAAAGCAGCTGAAGATCCTTAATACAGTAGTACAATTCCGGCAGACAAACTTATCTCAAGACTTTGCTTGGATGAGGAAATAATTTGTATCTCAAACAATTCTTATTATAAATACATATATCCTATTATATAAAGTAGTAAGAGTTTTTTTTGTCTGAAGCTTAAGATCCAATAAGTACTAACCCGATTGGGACATCTTCACATAGGTTCATGTGATGGTTTTAGGCTATTTTGTTTTTAGATTTAATTTTCATAACGGTTTTATGCTATTATTCTGCCCCTTTGAATACAGAGCCCGTAGATGTTAGGGTCATAGGGTCTAGTTCTTTTATACATTACTAGCGGCTACGCCCCTAGAGGCCTCTTGAGGGGGGGGGGGGGGGAGTCGAATTTGATAACTCAATTACTTATTTTAGTTTTTAAAAGAAAAAGTAAAAAAAAAATATTTTTGGAGGTGGAAATTTCTTTTTTTTTTGGGGGGGGGAGATTTTTTTTTTTTTTTTAGGGGGTTGGGGGTGTCCCACCTTCAAGAAAATAGTTATAAACCTTCCCGGGACGTATGAGAAGCTACCCTGTTAGGGAAAACCCGATCGGTTCAGCGGTTAGCGAGATCCTTCGGTACAGACACACAGATACACAAACAGACAAACATCCTGTTACTTTAGTATAAGGATTAGCGGCTGTGCACCTGGAGATCTTTTTGGGCCCTACTTTGATGAGGGGCCTAAACCTTCAATATTCATTGAAAAATAAGGAGATATTATTTTTTTGGGTGGGGGGGGGGTGGGTTGATGGCTTATTTGTCTTAGAGTTAGCAAGGTCTATTGCTACAGACAAAAAGACAGACAGTCAGACTGATATTCAGAAGAACAGACAAACATTCAGACAGACATACAGACAGGCAACATTTGCAAAAAAACTATAATAGTTAGACTAATTGTTTTCAGCAGAGTTCTTCATTATTATATATTCTGTCGAAAAATGTATATGAAATACTAAAGTCTTCGCCCCTAGCATCTGCAGGCTCTTTGTTCAAAGGAATAGAAAGATATAAAATAGCCTAAAACTATCCAAATAAAAATTCGATAAAATGGAACACTTAACTGGTCAAGTCTTAGAATACAGACAAAAAGACTTACTAATTCATATGGTAGGTATAAATAAAAATATGTCTTTTTTCATTTTTTTTTTATAAAAATCAAATTACATTAAAACTTTAAGTTGTTTTATTTTAATTGGATAATTCTTTCAGGCCTAAAAATTTCTAACTCCTTTTCATTGACTAATTATGCAGGGATCTAAAGGGATAATGGGCGACAAATTAATGTACATCCCCAATGATGACGAACAAAGTAACCTCTTTTGTATATTAAAATTAGTGGTTGAAACGTTTGAACACTCAACTTAATAAACCAACCAATCAAATTCCGAAAAAATCTCCAAACTTGTTAAGCCAACAAATAAGAAAATATTTTTATAAAACTTTGAGGACTACATAGTGTATTAAACAACCCACACTCCCCTCTCTCTGTGTATAAATCAATATCACAAACTTAAACTACAGAGAAGCTTTGAACTAAATATAAAATTGAAGAATAACTGTATAATAAAATCTGATTACTTTTGAATTGTCTGGATAGTAGACAAATCATATTCAATTAAAAGTTGAAATAAAGAGAAAACTTAAAACTTAATTTTCTTTTCTCAGAAACTTTAATTCTTTTTTTTTCTTTTTATAAATTAAGAATTTTATCTCATACTGACGGATGCGCCCTAAGCATCTAAGGGCTCTGTATTCAATGGGGCTAGAGAAAAAGCTTAAAACCATCCCAAGAATCAAATCTGAAAATGAAATAGGCTAAAACCATTATCGAACCTTGATGAAGCTTACTTGAAATAGAGAATCCAATAAAAAAAACCTTACTACTTTATAGAATATGATTAAGTATTTTAATGTATTTGACATAGAAAACAATTTCTCCCCACGTAGCGAAACATAGCAAACTTCTTTGGATAAAGAGCAAAATTTAAAAAGTCACTATATTGTAATATTGTCTGCGTTTCTCTTTTAAAATGTTTGGTTTCTCCTTAACAGCAAAGCAAGTCCCGATTAATGTATTTTATCAATTTATAATATTAATTCCTTCCTTCCTAGTGACTAATATGTATGTCTAAACATAACAGTTTTTTTAATCGGTTCACCAAAAAAATAAAAAAAGACTGTTAATATAAAAATCATCAAAATATTACTTTTTTATTCAATCTTTTACTATTAAAACTATTGAAATAAATACATACCTCTAAATTTTGTCAATGTAAATGTATTTATATATCTTTACTAATTAACCTATATTTTTTCAGGTAAGCTTTTCCTTGGTTCTTTAAAGTTTCAAAACAGTCTTTGATAAAGGCAGGGGCTGCTATTCAGCCAATTAATTCCATTTGAACTTGCCGAAAATTAAATAATTTGTTAGCGTAGAGTTCGCGCAAAACTGTTTTTAAATGTAGCTGAAGGGAAGTGGATAAGCAGAGGAGAAATAATGGAAAGAGGTTTAAGAGAAAATTTTTACTTTGAAGGCTTTTTGAATTATATAGAATTTCTAATCAATAAGCACCAAATATTCTAGCTGTTAAATAAAATGTTACTGGACAAAGTGTCTCAAAAATCAGCCATGTGACGTCATAAAATGAGGAAGATAAGAGGAGAAGTGGCAAAGAAAACCCCTTAAAAAAGAGATGGATAATCCCTCATTTTTATGACGTCACATGGCTGAAAAAAAAGAAAGAAAAGTTAATCCAAGACTATTCTGTTATAAATATGCGGATGTGGATTAACTTCTGTCAAACTTCTGTTAACTTCTATATCTTTTAATAGAGTATACATCAGGGAAGAAGGGGACATTGAGTTGTTTATTACACTAGAACCCAAAGTTTTAAAATAATATTTTCTTATTCGTTGCCTTAACAACAATGGGGACTTTTATTGAATTTTGATTGGTTGGTTCATTAGGTTGAGTGTCCAAATGTTTCTACCACTAATTGTAATCTGCAGAAGGGGTAATTAAATGTATCATTATTGGGGATGTATATCAATTTATCGGCCATTGTCTTATCCCTTTAGCTCCCTGGTAAACACACATTTATCCTGATTTATGTGCTTATCTTAAGTAGGTTCATGCAGGGATCTAAAGGGATAAGACAATGGCCAATAAATTTATGTACATCCTCAAAATGATACACAAAATTATCCCTGCTGTAGATGACTATTAGTGGTTGAAATGTTTGGACATTCAACTTAATCAAAATCCATTAAAAGGCACCAAAGTTGTTAAGCCAATGAATAAGAAAACGTTATTATATAACTTTGGGAACTATTGTAATAATCAGCCCATTGTCCCCTCTCTCTCTGGATTATAATTATTTTTAAGAGAGAAAGATAAAAATCCGCCTCCATCCATACCTTAAAGGTTATGTAAAATTAGCCCCTCTCTATTGATTGCATACTGTACATAAATGCACACACACACACATACACACACATATACACACAAACACACACAACATACAAACACACACACACATACACATAGTGAGAGGCAGATATACCTTAGGGTGTGACGAAATATACAACACACTGCACTGTTCACTGGTAACCTTATTCATAATCAGGAATCTAAAGGGATAAGACAATGGCTTATAATGACAAGATAATGTTCATTATTATGCACAAAATTATCCCTTTTGTAGATTACTATTAGTGGTTGAAACATTTAGACACTCAACTTAATGAACCATCCAATCAAATTCAATAAAAGTCCTCAAAGTTAATAAGAAAACAATAAGAAAACTTTAGGTACTAGTGTAATAAACAGCTCAATATACCCTCTCTTCCTATAAAAATATACACTTGCATAGTCGGGAAAAACAATGGCCGATAAATTGATGTACATTCTCAATTAGTATGCACAAAATTATGCTACTGAAGATTACAGAATACATTAGTGGTTGGAACGTTTGGACATTCAACTTAATTAACCAACCAATTAAAATTTAATAAAAGTCCCCAAAGTTGTTAAGACTACGAATAAGAAAACGTTATTATAAACTTTGGGGACTAGTGTAATAAACAGCCCAATGTCCCCTCCCTCCCTGAAAACATGACTTGCAGTGAACTGTGCCAAAGACGGTTTGCAGTGAACAGTTTACGGAGGGATGATTTCTATGGCTAATCTAATTACTTCCAAACACAAGTGCCTTTCTTCCCAGGGAGTGAGGGGACAATGGGCTCTTTATTATACTAGTCCCCAAAGTTTTATAATAACCATTTCTTATTAGTTGGCTTAACTACTTTGGAGACTTTTATTGAATTTAATTAAACCCGCAACTTCACTTGGTTTCCTTTAAATGACCCGAAATTTTTAAAAGAACTGACGATTTATTTTGAAATTCGCAACTTCATTGTGAAATAGTCTACTAACGTTGTCTGACTATTGATAATCTACTACACAATCCTAGTAACTGGACAAAGTGTCTCAAAAATCAGCCATGTGACGTCATAAAGATAAGGGAGTATCCATCTCTTTTTTAGGGGTTTTCTTTCCAACCTCTACTCCCATCTCTCCATTTTATGACGTCATATAGCTGATTTTTAAGACTCTTTGTCCGGTTACTCAATCCTATATAGTTGTTATTCCCAATCATCATCTATTCCTTATTTTTGTTTAGACATGCTTTGCAATTTATGAATGTTGTCATCCTTGTTAGGATATAATTGTTCTTTGTGGATGCCTAACAAAGCCTGCTTACCCAGGGAGGAAGGGGACATTGGGCTGTTTATTACACAAGTCGCCAAAGTTTTATAATATTATTTTCTTATTCTTAGGCTGAATAACTTAGGGGACTTTTGATTGGTTAGCTTATTAAGTTGAGTGTCCAAACATTTCAACCGTTAATTTTTATCTACAAAAGGGGTAATTTGTGTATCACCGTTAATTTATTGGTCATTGTCTTATCCCTTTAAATCCCTGCTAACAAAGCCTACTTACCCCCCACCCCCCAAATACACTTTTACACATTGATCTAAATGGATAAGACAATGGCTGATAAATTGATGTACATCTCCAATCATGATACACAAAATTACACCTTCTGTAGATTACAATTATTGATTGAAACGTTTGGACACTCAACTAAATGAACCAAAAAATCATAATTTAATGAAAGTCCCCAACGTCAACGAATACGAAAACTTTGTTATGAAACTTTGGGTACTAGTGTAATAAACAGCCTATTGTCCCCTCCCTCCTTGCATTTTTACATAACCTTCTCTTGCCCTTCTTGCTCACCCTTAATGAACAACACTATAAGATAATATTATATATATTTTGTATTTTTTGTAGCTCCTGATTGTCCTTATTTATAAACTTTTTACATTGTCAAAAGGAGTCATTTTTTTCGAGTTTTTTCCTTAAAGTTGTGTGTTAGCGTTTAGTCAAATGCGCTTATTAAGTCAAATTGTTCTTAATTATAACAAAATGAATATATATGAAATGACCACAATTAAAAACAGTTTGACTTAATAAGCGCATTTGACTAAACGCGAACACACAACTTTATGGAAAATACGCGAAAAAATGACCATCTTTGTTTAAAGTTATAATACGAATTTTAACTAAAAAGCACAAATGATTAGTGCCTATACTTGATCCTCTGATGTCTTGTGCCATCCTGGGATTAATTGATTTCTTCAGCCTGCGTTGGGATTCATTTTCATACACCATACATACAATAGACTACAAATAGATATAATTGGTAAAAGTAGATAAAAAGTTCATAGATATTCTTATATAAAAGTAACAGGATGTCTATGTGAGTGTCTGTCTGTCTGTGTGTATCGAAAGTTCTTGCTAACCTCTGAACTGATATGGTCCTCCTTTTTTTGAGTAACTTCATAAAGTTTCTCAAAAATCAGTCATGTGACGTAATAAAAATGAGAGAGATGAGAGGAGAAGTGATACCCTACAAAAGTGATAATCTATCATTTTTAAGACGTCATATGGCTGATTTTTAAGACACTTTGTAAAGTACCAATTTTGATGAGGTTACCACCACCCTCCCAAGAGAAATAGTCAATAGAAAAATGTCCCCTCTCCATAAAAAACAACAACTTTTTTTAAACTTTTCTTATCTAAAATTGACTCCCCCTCCTACCCACTTCTATTTAAGCCTCTAGGGGCATATCTGCGGTTAAAAATAAAGTAAAATCACATATGTATAAGACTAAAAACAGATGCAAAATGATATCTTTGAGGTTAAAAGTGCAAATAAATTGCTAAATCTGCAAAAGAAATTTAAAAAGTTTTCTATTCATATCCTTAATCTTTAGGCTTTTTAGATTATATTTTCATCATAAGTGTCAGTATAGACTGGCTGACAAAGTGAATTATAGAGTTGATGCTCAAATGATCAAAGCTTTGAGAATCTCTACAAAAAATCTGAAACAAAGTAACTTTTGAATAGTTTTCTTCTGAATATTTATACAAGTTATGATATACATCTTTGTTTGAATATATTTTATTACCACTGAATATTATTTACTTTACTCTGCAAAGTAAAGTTTGTTGTTTTATTTAATCTATGAAGAGAACATAAAGTAGTAAAATAAGAACTAACACAAACACAAACACACCCACACATACACATACACACACACACACACTTATACACACACTCACACACACACACACATACAAATTACTTCTGACAAGGGATGCAGAATTCTATTTTTAGTTTTCTTTCTTCCTCTCATTTCCTCCCCTCAACTTTCCAACATCTTCTCACTGCTCAGAGCTGTAGGGAAATATAAGTTGAAAATCTTCCATTTTAATTTAGATGTGTAAAAAAACACAAATTTAAATCTAAATCTAAATGAAATTTTGGTAGTATCAACGTAGCGGGATAAAGTGTCTCAAAAATCAACCTTATGACGTCATGAAAATTAGGGATTATCCATTTCTTTTCAGGGGTTTTCTTTCCCACTTCCCCTCTCATCACCCTCATTTTTTTGACGTCACATGGCTGCTTTTTGAGACACTTTGTCCTGCTACGTTTCAACTTCATTGAGAATCAACTTTCATCTGGTTAGCTAACCTTGCATCTTAACTTTATATTCTTTGATATTCTCATACTTGCTGCTACTCTTTGCATCTCATACACCCCCACTCCCCTTTCTATCCTCACAGTAGGGAAACTAACTGTACCAACTACCTAATTCAATTACTCAGAATACAATATTAGCACAGAATTTATGAGAGTAAGGCTGCAGCTTGCTTACTGAGGATCAAAACATTCACCGCTTACCCTTTTATACGTCTTGGCTTCCAAATAAATTTTCAGTTGTTATGTGAAGTTTTAATGTAAGCATATTACAGGACAAATAGAAGCAAACACTAATTATTAAATATGAAATGTAAAAAAGATTTATAATATTTCAAAAGAATTTTAGTTCTGTTTTTGGCTTTAAGGCGGCTAAAGTACTATGAGTTCTGATAGTTGAGACACAAGACAAATTTGGATAGAAGACGGTACATTTAGGACTTCATCTTTAACATATCTTACCAACAAAAGTAATAAAATTTTATGTAGAATATATATTGGTAAAGTAAGTATGGCCTACTTTTCATTGGTGCACTATTCTTGTTAGTGCTAATTGGAGGCAGAAAAACATCAACAATTAGTCATGCATCTTTACAATCAAATAAAACAACATCAAAACTATTTGCAAAATTATCAATGAATGAAAATGTAAGGCTATGGTATAAACTCTGAAAGATCCAATAAAAGACAAAATAACAGATTAGTTGTTTTTCATATGAATAATTAATTTTATCTCATTAAAATGGTGGCTAAGAGATAATAAGTAACTTATAAGTGCATTCTACACTTAAATCTTTTTATGTGATGATATATCCTATATTTACCAGATTTCTTTTCCCAAACCCTGCTAAAATGTTGGAGAAAAACTATTAATACTTTACAGCTCGCATTTTTCTTGTGCATAGAAATCATTTATAATCCACCATATTTAGTTCCAGGAAAATTCTATGTGTGGTTGAAGCTAGGATAAATGGCAGATTTTTATAGCCAAAAAAATTTATGTAAAATTGAACTTTACTGGTTTAAAGATTTAATTATATAAAGAATACAAAAGAACTTTTTATTTTTAAGCTAACGGAGAATTAATATTTAGCCAAAAGAAGTAAAATAAAATCTAAATCAATGGTATCTACTTCACTTTTAGATTATTACTGAGATTATCTAGGCATACAAGCTTTCTAACAGTCCATCTTATTTTTTTTTGAATGTAGGATAGAAAGAATAGCAAAATCAAGACATTGATTAAAAAATAAGTTTTAAAGCAAAGATTAAAATCTGCAGCATATGATGATTACATTGGGGAATCAAGCCAAGTTTTGTAGAGAACAGGTTTTGAAAAATTTCCTGAAAAAAAATCAAGAAAAATACCACATATTTAAACAGATAACCAGACTTATGTAAAAATAATGAATGACTTGTAGTGAACCTTTCTACTTTCTTATCAGTAATTGACAATAATATTTTTATTGCCTATTATCTTTTTTTACTTGTAGTGTTACTACATCATTTTCAATGATTTATTGCACTCCTGCTAAATTTGCCTTTTAATTTTGAAAATGTTAATTTATAATAATACTAGCGACTTCAACCCTAGCCTCTAAAAAATTAAGTACCGCTGTTGCTGTGACTACCACATTTTAAAAAAACATAAAAAATTGAGGGAATTTTTTTTGTTTTTGAGGGGGGTTTGTGGGTGTCCCACCCCCCAAGAAAATAGCTGAAAACCACCCCTGAAGAGTAGAATCCAATCGGTTCTGTAGTTACTGAGATCTTAAGCTTCAGACGGACTGATGGCCGGACATCAAGCTACTTTGTATTATAGACTAGTGGCTTAAAAGTTTCTTTTCAATATATATGAAGATCAGCTGTTTACCAAAAATATTTTTATGGTTGCTAGATGGGGTTAGATGTGTTTTTTTTTGTTTCTCGTGGGATGATGGTGGTTCCCTCCACCAAAATAGTTATAACCCTTCCTAGATCATATGAAAAGCTACCCTGTTAAGGAGATCCTTTAGTATACTTTACTTTATCATACGGATTTTTATTTTTTAATATTGATGCTTGACTAATTTTTTTTATTTACCTTTTAGATAAAATTATCCTTGTTTATTTGAATTTCTCCGTCTATTTACATTTCAATTTCACCATGATGCAGAGCCATTTTGAATGCAGCGGGTAGGATGCAACGCAGTCAAACACGTTGATGAGATCATAATTTAACTCCCAGAGTTTGTTTGTATGCATCATATGCTTTTAAATGAAACTTTCTTTCTGTGAGCTGCCCTGTTTGTTGGTTTTAATTGTTTATTTTAACCAGATGTGGTAATGTGCATTTTTATCAGCATAGTAACTCTTTAATTCATCATTTTTCTAAGTCAACTATTCATGCTGTTTGTTATTAAATGAATAAAGGTATTAAGTATAGATATTAATCCATATAACTACCTGGATCCAGTGTTGGGGATCTTTTTTGTCAGCTAGCATTGCTTTCTGCTTTTTTGTAACGACTTGGGTGTGTTAATATTTGTGACGTCATTGGCTAATATTTAAAGACTCAATTAAAAACTTGACTTTACATCTAAACTGTTCTTTTTTTATGTAAATGGTTATTATCAACCTTGTTTTTTTTAAAGTAGAATTCTGGTTAAAATTTAATTCATTTTCTTCAGTTTGAACAGTAGGAGATGATATTGTCGTATAAAGAAGCTGTTTTAAGCAATCCTATTCATTCCTAGTGCTGCATTTCAAAGAAATTTATTTTACAAAGAAAAGTAACTTTGCATTCTAAAAAGAGTATTTATATGTAATAAGTGTTCACAAAAGGCTTGATTCTCCCACTCCTTTAATACAGGTATCTAAAGGGATAAGACAATGGACAATACATTGATTTATATCCCCAATAATGATACAATAATTACCCCTTCTTTGGATTAGAATAAGTGGTTGAACACTCAACTTAAGGAATCAACCAATCCCCAAAGTTGTTGAGCCAACAAATAAGAAAATGTTATTATGAAACTTTGGGGACTAGTGTAATACACAGACCATTGTCACCTCTCTCTCAGCCTTTAATGTGTTTGTCAGCATCTTTCTAACCAAACCTATATAATTATAGATACTTTGTCATATGTGAGCAATTTTATTTTTACTAAATAAAAACATAGAAGGAATAAAACAGTTAATCTTACTCGCAACCGTGGCTCAACACGTAGTGCATCCGCTCGTAGTCGGGGAGGTGGTAGGTTCAAATATCTCGGCTTAACTAAAGACGTTAAAAATTGTTTCTAATGCGCGACATTTATAGTTACAGTAGGTGAAATGCCTTTGCCCAAAACAGGCGCAGCTCATTACTATGCACAATCGTAAAGGCAAAAGTCATAAATCAAATAGTTGCTTGTCTGATGGGTGTTACTTAAAATAACCCCCATGGAGTCAACGAATAAGAAAACGTCATTATAAAAATTTGGGGACTAGTGTAATAAATAGCCTATCTCTCTCCCTTCCTGTGACTTTGTAGACTATGGGCATTTTTCCCTCTTCTAAACCAATCCTAAATACTAGCAATCCAAATATATATGTAGAATTGTATAATTAAAACAAATCCATTTAATATTTGTATTAAAAGTGTATAACGTATTGGCTCTCGCATAAATCTCTAGCTTGAAGCTAATTTTGGCAAGGCTAAGGTCCGCCAAATCAGGGAGGGAGGGGACTTTGGACTGTTTATTACACTAGTCCCCAAAGTTTAATAGTAACGTTTTCTTATTGTTGGCTTAATAACTTTGTGAACGTTAAGGAATTTTGATTGGTTGGTTCATTAAATTGGGTGTTGTAACATTTCAACCACTAAATGGAATCTACAGAAGGGGTAAATTTGTACATTATCATTGGTAATGTACATCAATTTATTGGCCAATGTCTTATCCCTTTAGATCCCTGCCGGCACAATTCAACACAAGGAGTTGACAATTAAGGTTGGAATATCAGCAGGGATCTACAAGGATAGGACAATTGCCGATAAATTAATGTAATCACCAATGCTGATACATAAAATTATCCCTTCTGTAGGTTTAATATAGTGGTTGAAACGTTTGAATACTCAACTTAATGAATTAACCAATCAAAATTCATTAAAGTTCTGAAAGTTATTAAGCAAACCAATAGGAAAGTGTTATTATAAAACTTTGGGGACTAGTGTAATAAACAGCCCATTGTCCCCTCTCTTTCTCTGGATTTTAGAAATACATGCGGAATAAGTTATTCCCCGTGTTATACAATAGGTTAGGTAAGGATTTATTGGATACAGGTCAGCCCCGCAAGATTAATAACCTTGGAGACTTTTATTGAATTTTGATTGGTTGGTTAAGATGGTCTTCCTGTCCATAAGTTTCATCCACGAATTGTAATCTACATACGGTTTAGTTTTGTATCATCAAGGGGGATGTACTTTAATCTATCAGCTATTGTCTTTTCCCTTTAGATTCCTGTTATTTTCTGGATTTTAAGAAAAGACTCCTCTGTCCTGGCTTTGGCAGATTAAATGGTTGATCCAAACAAACACATTACCAACTTACCAAAATTTAAATTAAAACAATCTCTAATTATTTTTGCTTAAATTGAAATAAAACATCTTTAACAAATATTTTTGTTCTCAAAAAGACATTCTTATCAAATTCAATGTATTAATAACGATTGAAAAAAAACTTTTATTTGGAGTTAAGCTGTTCTTTAATTTTGTTGATCAAAGGATCTTGCTGATCGCCATACAGATATGGTTCTCCTTAACAGTGTAGCTTCTGGTAAGGTTTATAGCTATTTGGAGTAACCCTCCAAAAGATATTTTAAAAACTTTACTAAAATCTGAAGTATGTGGAGGAGATCACCGACATTATACCCCTAGAGGCCTCTAGGGCGTAGCCGCTAGTTCATAATATTGTAGCAAAATAACAGAATCAATAAAATAAATAAATAACAGATATAAAGTTATAAAAACTTGCAATTATTCATTTTTTCTTCATTTATTTCATTTACATAGAGTGATCAACACAGTTTAATTAAACATGTTATTTTTATTTGATAAGTCCAATACACAGTGTTTCATGTCAAGAACAATCTTCAGTTAGATAAATAAAAATACATGATGCTTTAATGAGCATAAATTCTATACTGTTTATTAAAAACAAAAGATGATTTTTTTCTTGCAGTGGAGGTGAGGAACGAGTGGGGGGGGGGGGTACTTTTGCATAATAAAAAGGGAAAGAGGTGAGGTATTTAAATTTTAGCATTTAAACTATGACTAATGTTTCTTATTTAAACACATAAAAAGCCAATATGTACTTTGTAGTAATGAATATTATGCATGATATATATATAAAAAAATTATGCATGATATATATAAAAAATTGCTATGATATGGCCATATAAGGTTAAGTTTGGTCCAGTAAGTACTTTTTTCGATGTATGCAGTGGTTGAAGACTTCATTTCTCATGTTGAGTGATGTTGTGGTTGATTTTGAAGCATGGGCAATGGAAACACATTCTGTCAGGCATAATTGGCATTTCTTGAAGTTTTGGTTGTAAGTCGTTGCAAGGGCTTTTATTGACCATTTTAGGCTATGTGGCTTGTTCTGTTCTTTAAGCTTTGAAATGCAGTCAGAAAGCTTGGTACCATTGTTGTTGTGTCTAAATGAGTGTAAGTGTTTGTAGTATCTGTTTTTAAAAGGTCCAGATGACAGCCCTATATATTGGTATTTAGTTTGGTTTGTTTCATCTGTGACAAGGGCTTTGTATACTAAACTTTCTGTAAGGCATTTTCCATCCAGGGGGCAATCTTGTGGATTCCTACAGTTGCAACCCTTTTCTGTAGGTAAGTTTGATTCACTCAGTAGTTTTTTGTTATGGCTTTGGATTATACTTCCCATGTTAGCCATTGTTGAATATGAAACTTTCAATGTGTTTCTGTTGTAGTATTTATGAAGTGGTGAGTTTTTTGGGAAGTGTTTGTCAACTAGCTTTAAGAACTCCTTGGCAATGTTGGTTTTTACTGCAGAGTTGTATGGAGGATTGAACCAAATTACTTTCCTTTTTCTGTTCTTTGGCAAAGTGTTTCGATTTTGTTGTTGTTGTTTGTATGTTAAAGTATGCTTGTAACCTGAGGCTTTTAAAGCTTTTTCATACTTGGCTTTCTCTGATTCAAAAATCGTTAGATTACTTGATAGCTCAGAAATTCTGTTTTCTATCATATTGGGAAGTTGTTTGATTACATTAGCAGGGTGACATGACTTTGTGTTAATGTAACATGGAGGATTTGTTTCTTTCCTGAATGGTTTGTGTGTTCCATTGTTAAGGTTTAAAGTTGTGTCTAAAAAATTCACAACTTTTATGCATATGTTTGTGGTTATTTGAAAGCCAAGTGATTTAAAATGTTGGGTGACTCTTTTCTTCAAACTTTCGGCGCCTGGGCCACTCAAATTTGTCACTGCTAGTCCATCATCCCTGTATAGGCCAATATATTGTTGGGGTATGAGGTTTTCTAGGCCATTAAGAAGGAAAAGGCCAACAAGTTCAGCAACCTCTGCTGAATCATAACTACCCATAGCAACATCAAATTTTTCGCCTTTCTTTTTAACCCATGCTTCACCATCAGAAAATAAGAATGTTTGTCTAGAATGCACGATGATATCTACTTCATCTTGGTTGATACAGGTATGTTGTTTAGCAAAATTAATTGCTTTTAAGAGGGTTTCTTTTGAAATACTTGGATAGAATGATTCAATATCAAATTGAAAGAATGTAAGGCTTTGTTTGTTGTTTAGTTCTTTAAACCAATTTAGAGCCTCTTTTGTGCTAGACCATTGGTTTGAACCGGTTTTGGTTTTGATTTCTTTGTTGACTTTTGCCAGGATGTGTTTGCTTATTTTTCCAATCTCAGTTTTTGAAGGATTAATAAGTCTGCATTTGATCCGACCAGGAAAGTCTTCTTTATGGTCTTTGATTGTTATAAAGCTTGAAGTGTCTGAAAGAATTTCAGCTTTTTTAGCCACATCAAATTTATTGGCTAAAGTTTTTGCCTCTAGGTTAGTGTTGTTCACCTCATTTATATTTACTTTCTTGTAATCCTTAGTTATGTTGTTCAGAAGTTGGTTCTTATACTGGGTTAAATTCATTTTGTATAAATTAGCTGTTTTGTCTGCACTAACTATTATGTCGGGTGAGTTTCTTATTATATTGCAGTCATTTTTGAGGCGTTTTTGAAACTCATTTGTTTGTGGACGATATTTTATGTTTGAAATTAACTTAACAAGGTCTTCTTTGAATGGTTTTAATTCGAAGGCCTCCTTATACAATGGAATAGAAAAGTTTGATTTAAGGCCAAAAGAAGGTTTATGTATATTTGTTTGGTTTGTGCATCTGGCCCAGTGGTTAAAAGAAAGATTTTTGGCAAAGTTCTGCAGTCTAAAAGCTACTTCCTTCTCGTACTTAAACCTTGAGGGAACAGGTATATTCTTTAAAGAATAATCAAGGATGATCCTGTCCATGGCCATTGTTGTTACTGTGTTTGATAAGTTTTTTGTTGATAAGAGAGCTCTACCCAGAATTATGAGGAGCAATGTGTATAAATGATCACAAGAATAACTAGAGTGCTCGATATTTAATCACTTAATAGAGCTTATAACATAGAGTGATCAACACAGTTTAATTAAACATGTTATTTTTATTTGATAAGTCCAATACACAGTGTTTCATGTCAAGAACAATCTTCAGTTAGATAAATAAAAATACATGATGCTTTAATGAGCATAAATTCTATACTGTTTATTAAAAACAAAAGATGATTTTTTTCTTGCAGTGGAGGTGAGGAACGAGTGGGGGGGGGGGGGTACTTTTGCATAATAAAAAGGGAAAGAGGTGAGGTATTTAAATTTTAGCATTTAAACTATGACTAATGTTTCTTATTTAAACACATAAAAAGCCAATATGTACTTTGTAGTAATGAATATTATGCATGATATATATATAAAAAAATTATGCATGATATATATAAAAAATTGCTATGATATGGCCATATAAGGTTAAGTTTGGTCCAGTAAGTACTTTTTTCGATGTATGCAGTGGTTGAAGACTTCATTTCTCATGTTGAGTGATGTTGTGGTTGATTTTGAAGCATGGGCAATGGAAACACATTCTGTCAGGCATAATTGGCATTTCTTGAAGTTTTGGTTGTAAGTCGTTGCAAGGGCTTTTATTGACCATTTTAGGCTATGTGGCTTGTTCTGTTCTTTAAGCTTTGAAATGCAGTCAGAAAGCTTGGTACCATTGTTGTTGTGTCTAAATGAGTGTAAGTGTTTGTAGTATCTGTTTTTAAAAGGTCCAGATGACAGCCCTATATATTGGTATTTAGTTTGGTTTGTTTCATCTGTGACAAGGGCTTTGTATACTAAACTTTCTGTAAGGCATTTTCCATCCAGGGGGCAATCTTGTGGATTCCTACAGTTGCAACCCTTTTCTGTAGGTAAGTTTGATTCACTCAGTAGTTTTTTGTTATGGCTTTGGATTATACTTCCCATGTTAGCCATTGTTGAATATGGAACTTTCAATGTGTTTCTGTTGTAGTATTTATGAAGTGGTGAGTTTTTTGGGAAGTGTTTGTCAACTAGCTTTAAGAACTCCTTGGCAATGTTGGTTTTTACTGCAGAGTTGTATGGAGGATTGAACCAAATTACTTTCCTTTTTCTGTTCTTTGGCAAAGTGTTTCGATTTTGTTGTTGTTGTTTGTATGTTAAAGTATGCTTGTAACCTGAGGCTTTTAAAGCTTTTTCATACTTGGCTTTCTCTGATTCAAAAATCGTTAGATTACTTGATAGCTCAGAAATTCTGTTTTCTATCATATTGGGAAGTTGTTTGATTACATTAGCAGGGTGACATGACTTTGTGTTAATGTAACATGGAGGATTTGTTTCTTTCCTGAATGGTTTGTGTGTTCCATTGTTAAGGTTTAAAGTTGTGTCTAAAAAATTCACAACTTTTATGCATATGTTTGTGGTTATTTGAAAGCCAAGTGATTTAAAATGTTGGGTGACTCTTTTCTTCAAACTTTCGGCGCCTGGGCCACTCAAATTTGTCACTGCTAGTCCATCATCCCTGTATAGGCCAATATATTGTTGGGGTATGAGGTTTTCTAGGCCATTAAGAAGGAAAAGGCCAACAAGTTCAGCAACCTCTGCTGAATCATAACTACCCATAGCAACATCAAATTTTTCGCCTTTCTTTTTAACCCATGCTTCACCATCAGAAAATAAGAATGTTTGTCTAGAATGCACGATGATATCTACTTCATCTTGGTTGATACAGGTATGTTGTTTAGCAAAATTAATTGCTTTTAAGAGGGTTTCTTTTGAAATACTTGGATAGAATGATTCAATATCAAATTGAAAGAATGTAAGGCTTTGTTTGTTGTTTAGTTCTTTAAACCAATTTAGAGCCTCTTTTGTGCTAGACCATTGGTTTGAACCGGTTTTGGTTTTGATTTCTTTGTTGACTTTTGCCAGGATGTGTTTGCTTATTTTTCCAATCTCAGTTTTTGAAGGATTAATAAGTCTGCATTTGATCCGACCAGGAAAGTCTTCTTTATGGTCTTTGATTGTTATAAAGCTTGAAGTGTCTGAAAGAATTTCAGCTTTTTTAGCCACATCAAATTTATTGGCTAAAGTTTTTGCCTCTAGGTTAGTGTTGTTCACCTCATTTATATTTACTTTCTTGTAATCCTTAGTTATGTTGTTCAGAAGTTGGTTCTTATACTGGGCTAAATTCATTTTGTATAAATTAGCTGTTTTGTCTGCACTAACTATTATGTCGGGTGAGTTTCTTATTATATTGCAGTCATTTTTGAGGCGTTTTTGAAACTCATTTGTTTGTGGACGATATTTTATGTTTGAAATTAACTTAACAAGGTCTTCTTTGAATGGTTTTAATTCGAAGGCCTCCTTATACAATGCACATAGGGGCAAGAAGGGGCATCAATTCACCACCCCCAAATCAAGTTTTAAACATTCTATGAGTATTATCATACCCAATGTACATCAGATTTCAAAGGAATCGTAAAAATACGCTTTTCAAGTAAGCATTCTAATGCATGGAAGTCAAGAAATGCAAAAAATTTCTTACAGAAAAAGGCATACTTTTTGTGTTTCACCAACAATTTTAAAAGTATTATAAAATCCCTTAGAATTAACGTAAAAAGACAAAATAACTTTTGATGAGTCATGCATTACATATATTTTGACACTATAAAAGAAAAAAACACAAATTGAAGAAATTAGTCCTAAATAATTCTAGTTGAAGTCAAGATTTTAGTTTTTTTTTGTTTGTTTTTTAATCAACTTTTAAGATCACAGTAAGAGGAAACATGTTTTCGCCGGGTGTCGCCGGCTAAAAAAACGATATTTGATTACCCAAAGACATATTTTAATCGCCAGTACTGGTTTCACTTACCCCCCTGCGCCCCCGTAGGGGTTTTTAGTCCGTTTTCTGAACGTAAGTGCACGAAAAGTTTGTAAGAAAAAGCGTTTAAATGCACTTTTAAAGTCAAAACTTAAGATATAATTCAAAAAAATAAAAGACACAAAAACATAGACATATTGGGAAATATTTATTCTGACTTAGAATTAAAGTTAAAAATAAGTATTTTCAAGTTCTATTCCACTAAATGATGGGAAGGAGAGGGGGGGGGGGGCTAAACCTAAATCTAAACTTCTTTATGTTTGATGTTTTAATGTAACTAAATAATCGTTTCTATAGATTATTACATATATCAGGGATCTAAAGGGATAAGACAAAGGTCAATAAATTGTTGTACATCCCCAATGATAATACACAAAATTACCCCTTATGTAGATTAAAGTTAGTAGTTAAAACGTTTGAACACACAACTGTAAAACTTTTGGGACTAGTGTTATAAACAGCCCAATGTCCCCTACCTCACTGCGGAAAGGTAAAGTAAATATGCAAATAACGTGAGGTTCTTATAATCATTCTAAATTGGAATTAGCAAGTAGTCTATCTGTCTGTCTATTGGTAATGCTTTGTTTTTAAATTATGTAGTTACATGGTATTCATGTTTAATGTCAGCAGTTTTATTTAGAAAGGGAGGGGACTGTTAATTACACTAGTCCCCAACCTTCAAAGTTTTATAATAACGTTTTTATATTCGTTAGCATAAGAACTTCAGGAAATTTAATTGATTTTTTATTGGTTGGTTCATTAAGATAAGTGTCAAAACTTTTCAACCACTAATTGTCATCTACAGACAAATAATTTTGTAATATAATTTATTAAATATGTATCAATAGTGGGGATGTACATATTAATCAGTTATTGTTTTGTTCCTTAGATCCCTAGGTGTTAATATATAATACAAAGTATCTTGATGTCTGTTTGTCTGTCCGCCCATCTCTTAAGATCTCGCTAACCACTAAACAGATTGAATTCTACTCTTCAGGTAATATATCTACTGGTCCTGTGGTTGTTTAAAGCTCTTATTCAAAAAAAAAAATCCTCATCAATTTTTTCATATTTCTATAATTAGGGTCGGTCCGTCCGTACGTCTGGTACAGATAGCTCTTTTACTTAACTTAAACAGGCTAGAACTGTCCTTTTGATCTCAAACTTTTCATGCTGATTTCTACAACAGTTAGGTACGACTTAGAAAGCACAGCAACTCTATAATCGTTACCAGAAAGTCCGTACATCCATTTATAACAAGCTGATTTTCACTTTTTTGACAACAAATAATGGTTTTGAATGTTACAAATATCCTATTCATCTGATTTTTTGAATTCTGATTCCTATTTCAATAAGGTGTAATGTTATAAGCGAAGCAACTCTATAATCAAGTCCTAAAAACGTCAGTATGTCCTTAAACAGTAACATGTATTTAATCAGTTTTAATTACAATTTTGTATAGACATGCATTAATATTCAGTTCTGACACTTCACAAGTGTTAATGTTTGTTTGTCCTTCCATTTCAGAGCTTCGCTTCTTTCATGGATGTTGTCATCCTTGTTTAATTACCTCTTGGGGCAAATCCTCTAAAGGCTAGGAGCGAAGCTGCTAGTATTCATATTAACAGTAAACAAGAATCATTATAAATATAGATATTAGTTAATAAAAATTTATGTTAATCATGCCCACATTTATAATGGATTTATTAAACATAAAAATAAAGTGAAACTTGTAGCTTGCTAAAATAAGGATCCCCATCCACCCCCTTTACACCATCCCCTCCCCTCCTACTGAAATGAATTACATGACCCCAAATTTGACACTTTGAACACTAAAATCGGACTACAATTGGCATAGTTACACTTTTAAGTGCCCAAAAAGCTGAATAGTGTAGCTGCGCTACTAAAAAATTCTCATATTGCTCTGATAACCAAAACCCCTAATTAGACGATTTAAACACGAAATTCAAGAAAGTTGATGGATAGATAGATGGATAGATAGATGGATGGATAGAAAGATGGATAGATAGATAAATAGATAGATGGATAGATAGATGGATAGGTAGATGAATAGATATATGGATAGATAGATGGATAAGTAAATGGATAGACAGATGGATAGATAGAGGGATAGATTGATGGATGGATAAATTGATAGTTGATGGATAAAGAGATGAATAGTTGATGGATAGATAGATGGATCGATATATAGATGGATAGACAGATAGATAGATAGATGGATAGATAGATGGATAGATAGATGTATAGATAGATGGAAAGATAGATGGATAGATAGATGGATAGATAGATGGATAGATAGATGGATAGATAGATGGATAGATAGATGGATAGATAGATGGATAGATAGATGGATAGATAGATGGATAGATAGATGGATAGATAGATGGATAGATAGATGGATGGATAGATAGATGGATAGATAGATGGATAGATAGATGGATAGGTAGATGGATAGATAGATGGATAGATAGATGGATAGATAGATGGATAGATAGATGGATAGATAGATGTATAGATAGATGGATAGATAGATGGATAGATAGATGGATAGATAGATGGATATATAAATGGATAGGTAGATGGATAGATAGATGGATAGGTAGATGGATAGATATATGGATAGATAGATGGATATATTGATGGATAGATAGATGGATAGAGTAAGGGGGGGCTATTTTCGGGAGTGGTTAATCTGGTAATTTTCTATCTACCTTCATAAAATGACCTTTATCTCCATGTTTCTTTCAAATGACAGAAAAAAACATAAAAGCAAATTTGTTTGTTGTTAAATTACCTACAAAAAAGTATAAAATGAAATTTTTGTGAGATGAATTTTAAGGGTACTAAATAATTAAATCCCCTTTTTGGTTGATTTGCCCCAATGTGCAATGGAATAGAAAAGTTTGATTTAAGGCCAAAAGAAGGTTTATGTATATTTGTTTGGTTTGTGCATCTGGCCCAGTGGTTAAAAGAAAGATTTTTGGCAAAGTTCTGCAGTCTAAAAGCTACTTCCTTCTCGTACTTAAACCTTGAGGGAACAGGTATATTCTTTAAAGAATAATCAAGGATGATCCTGTCCATGGCCATTGTTGTTACTGTGTTTGATAAGTTTCTTGTTGATAAGAGAGCTCTACCCAGAATTATGAGGAGCAATGTGTATAAATGATCACAAGAATAACTAGAGTGCTCGATATTTAATCACTTAATAGAGCTTATAACATAGAGTGATCAACACAGTTTAATTAAACATGTTATTTTTATTTGATAAGTCCAATACACAGTGTTTCATGTCAAGAACAATCTTCAGTTAGATAAATAAAAATACATGATGCTTTAATGAGCATAAATTCTATACTGTTTATTAAAAACAAAAGATGATTTTTTTCTTGCAGTGGAGGTGAGGAACGAGTGGGGGGGGGGGTACTTTTGCATAATAAAAAGGGAAAGAGGTGAGGTATTTAAATTTTAGCATTTAAACTATGACTAATGTTTCTTATTTAAACACATAAAAAGCCAATATGTACTTTGTAGTAATGAATATTATGCATGATATATATATAAAAAAATTATGCATGATATATATAAAAAATTGCTATGATATGGCCATATAAGGTTAAGTTTGGTCCAGTAAGTACTTTTTTCGATGTATGCAGTGGTTGAAGACTTCATTTCTCATGTTGAGTGATGTTGTGGTTGATTTTGAAGCATGGGCAATGGAAACACATTCTGTCAGGCATAATTGGCATTTCTTGAAGTTTTGGTTGTAAGTCGTTGCAAGGGCTTTTATTGACCATTTTAGGCTATGTGGCTTGTTCTGTTCTTTAAGCTTTGAAATGCAGTCAGAAAGCTTGGTACCATTGTTGTTGTGTCTAAATGAGTGTAAGTGTTTGTAGTATCTGTTTTTAAAAGGTCCAGATGACAGCCCTATATATTGGTATTTAGTTTGGTTTGTTTCATCTGTGACAAGGGCTTTGTATACTAAACTTTCTGTAAGGCATTTTCCATCCAGGGGGCAATCTTGTGGATTCCTACAGTTGCAACCCTTTTCTGTAGGTAAGTTTGATTCACTCAGTAGTTTTTTGTTATGGCTTTGGATTATACTTCCCATGTTAGCCATTGTTGAATATGAAACTTTCAATGTGTTTCTGTTGTAGTATTTATGAAGTGGTGAGTTTTTTGGGAAGTGTTTGTCAACTAGCTTTAAGAACTCCTTGGCAATGTTGGTTTTTACTGCAGAGTTGTATGGAGGATTGAACCAAATTACTTTCCTTTTTCTGTTCTTTGGCAAAGTGTTTCGATTTTGTTGTTGTTGTTTGTATGTTAAAGTATGCTTGTAACCTGAGGCTTTTAAAGCTTTTTCATACTTGGCTTTCTCTGATTCAAAAATCGTTAGATTACTTGATAGCTCAGAAATTCTGTTTTCTATCATATTGGGAAGTTGTTTGATTACATTAGCAGGGTGACATGACTTTGTGTTAATGTAACATGGAGGATTTGTTTCTTTCCTGAATGGTTTGTGTGTTCCATTGTTAAGGTTTAAAGTTGTGTCTAAAAAATTCACAACTTTTATGCATATGTTTGTGGTTATTTGAAAGCCAAGTGATTTAAAATGTTGGGTGACTCTTTTCTTCAAACTTTCGGCGCCTGGGCCACTCAAATTTGTCACTGCTAGTCCATCATCCCTGTATAGGCCAATATATTGTTGGGGTATGAGGTTTTCTAGGCCATTAAGAAGGAAAAGGCCAACAAGTTCAGCAACCTCTGCTGAATCATAACTACCCATAGCAACATCAAATTTTTCGCCTTTCTTTTTAACCCATGCTTCACCATCAGAAAATAAGAATGTTTGTCTAGAATGCACGATGATATCTACTTCATCTTGGTTGATACAGGTATGTTGTTTAGCAAAATTAATTGCTTTTAAGAGGGTTTCTTTTGAAATACTTGGATAGAATGATTCAATATCAAATTGAAAGAATGTAAGGCTTTGTTTGTTGTTTAGTTCTTTAAACCAATTTAGAGCCTCTTTTGTGCTAGACCATTGGTTTGAACCGGTTTTGGTTTTGATTTCTTTGTTGACTTTTGCCAGGATGTGTTTGCTTATTTTTCCAATCTCAGTTTTTGAAGGATTAATAAGTCTGCATTTGATCCGACCAGGAAAGTCTTCTTTATGGTCTTTGATTGTTATAAAGCTTGAAGTGTCTGAAAGAATTTCAGCTTTTTTAGCCACATCAAATTTATTGGCTAAAGTTTTTGCCTCTAGGTTAGTGTTGTTCACCTCATTTATATTTACTTTCTTGTAATCCTTAGTTATGTTGTTCAGAAGTTGGTTCTTATACTGGGCTAAATTCATTTTGTATAAATTAGCTGTTTTGTCTGCACTAACTATTATGTCGGGTGAGTTTCTTATTATATTGCAGTCATTTTTGAGGCGTTTTTGAAACTCATTTGTTTGTGGACGATATTTTATGTTTGAAATTAACTTAACAAGGTCTTCTTTGAATGGTTTTAATTCGAAGGCCTCCTTATACAATGGAATAGAAAAGTTTGATTTAAGGCCAAAAGAAGGTTTATGTATATTTGTTTGGTTTGTGCATCTGGCCCAGTGGTTAAAAGAAAGATTTTTGGCAAAGTTCTGCAGTCTAAAAGCTACTTCCTTCTCGTACTTAAACCTTGAGGGAACAGGTATATTCTTTAAAGAATAATCAAGGATGATCCTGTCCATGGCCATTGTTGTTACTGTGTTTGATAAGTTTCTTGTTGATAAGAGAGCTCTACCCAGAATTATGAGGAGCAATGTGTATAAATGATCACAAGAATAACTAGAGTGCTCGATATTTAATCACTTAATAGAGCTTATAACATAGAGTGATCAACACAGTTTAATTAAACATGTTATTTTTATTTGATAAGTCCAATACACAGTGTTTCATGTCAAGAACAATCTTCAGTTAGATAAATAAAAATACATGATGCTTTAATGAGCATAAATTCTATACTGTTTATTAAAAACAAAAGATGATTTTTTTCTTGCAGTGGAGGTGAGGAACGAGTGGGGGGGGGGGGTACTTTTGCATAATAAAAAGGGAAAGAGGTGAGGTATTTAAATTTTAGCATTTAAACTATGACTAATGTTTCTTATTTAAACACATAAAAAGCCAATATGTACTTTGTAGTAATGAATATTATGCATGATATATATATAAAAAAATTATGCATGATATATATAAAAAATTGCTATGATATGGCCATATAAGGTTAAGTTTGGTCCAGTAAGTACTTTTTTCGATGTATGCAGTGGTTGAAGACTTCATTTCTCATGTTGAGTGATGTTGTGGTTGATTTTGAAGCATGGGCAATGGAAACACATTCTGTCAGGCATAATTGGCATTTCTTGAAGTTTTGGTTGTAAGTCGTTGCAAGGGCTTTTATTGACCATTTTAGGCTATGTGGCTTGTTCTGTTCTTTAAGCTTTGAAATGCAGTCAGAAAGCTTGGTACCATTGTTGTTGTGTCTAAATGAGTGTAAGTGTTTGTAGTATCTGTTTTTAAAAGGTCCAGATGACAGCCCTATATATTGGTATTTAGTTTGGTTTGTTTCATCTGTGACAAGGGCTTTGTATACTAAACTTTCTGTAAGGCATTTTCCATCCAGGGGGCAATCTTGTGGATTCCTACAGTTGCAACCCTTTTCTGTAGGTAAGTTTGATTCACTCAGTAGTTTTTTGTTATGGCTTTGGATTATACTTCCCATGTTAGCCATTGTTGAATATGAAACTTTCAATGTGTTTCTGTTGTAGTATTTATGAAGTGGTGAGTTTTTTGGGAAGTGTTTGTCAACTAGCTTTAAGAACTCCTTGGCAATGTTGGTTTTTACTGCAGAGTTGTATGGAGGATTGAACCAAATTACTTTCCTTTTTCTGTTCTTTGGCAAAGTGTTTCGATTTTGTTGTTGTTGTTTGTATGTTAAAGTATGCTTGTAACCTGAGGCTTTTAAAGCTTTTTCATACTTGGCTTTCTCTGATTCAAAAATCGTTAGATTACTTGATAGCTCAGAAATTCTGTTTTCTATCATATTGGGAAGTTGTTTGATTACATTAGCAGGGTGACATGACTTTGTGTTAATGTAACATGGAGGATTTGTTTCTTTCCTGAATGGTTTGTGTGTTCCATTGTTAAGGTTTAAAGTTGTGTCTAAAAAATTCACAACTTTTATGCATATGTTTGTGGTTATTTGAAAGCCAAGTGATTTAAAATGTTGGGTGACTCTTTTCTTCAAACTTTCGGCGCCTGGGCCACTCAAATTTGTCACTGCTAGTCCATCATCCCTGTATAGGCCAATATATTGTTGGGGTATGAGGTTTTCTAGGCCATTAAGAAGGAAAAGGCCAACAAGTTCAGCAACCTCTGCTGAATCATAACTACCCATAGCAACATCAAATTTTTCGCCTTTCTTTTTAATTTTTCGCCTTTCTTTTTAACCCATGCTTCACCATCAGAAAATAAGAATGTTTGTCTAGAATGCACGATGATATCTACTTCATCTTGGTTGATACAGGTATGTTGTTTAGCAAAATTAATTGCTTTTAAATATGCTGTATATTTTATTTCCATCCCATAAAACAAAGAGATTTCCAGGGATGGAGGGGACATTGGCCTGTTTATTACACTAGTCCCCAAAGTTTTAAATTAACGTTTTCTTACTCGTTGGTTTAACAACATTGGTAGCTTTAGTTGAATTTTGATTGGTTTGTTTATCAAGTTGAGTGTTCAAATATTTTAACCACTCATTGTAATATACAGAATGGGTAATTTAATTATTTATCGGCAATTGCCAAATCCCTTTAGATCCCTGGAGATTTTACATGATTTATTGTAAACTTAAAACAATTCTATTAAATATATTTGGCTTTTATCTAAATTTTAGAACGATGTCTGGTCGTTTGTCGGTCAGCATTGTATGACTAATATGTGCAGTGTCCAATAAAAAAAGACGTCATACAATACAAATGATAGGGCAGAATACATTGTATTTGACCTATGGTAAATTGTATACTGGCCTATCATTGGTCATTTGTATTGGACACTATACACTTTTTCAAAACTAACTTCTAAAGAAAGAAAATAAAAGCAGCTAAAACTCAAAAATATAATTTAAAATTTATATTCCCCTAGTTGTAAACCTATTAATTTAACCAAGACAAGGATGATACATCCATAAACCCGAAGATTAACAAACCAGAAAAAGAAAAAAAGGCATTTTAAGTTAAAGTCTGCTGTACATATGATGGAAAATTTAAGCTCTGTATAGTGCCTATAAAAAATTACCAATAACAGGTCAATACACAGAATAAATTACCAATGACAGGCCAGTATACATTTCAATTGACCAATAGTAGGGCAGTATGACATCATTTTTTATAGGCACGATAAAAAGCTTCTGGAAAATTGCGTAAAATATCAGATATTTAATAGAATATTTGATTTTAATAGAACGATACAATAATTTTAAAAATATCAATTTATCCCTCCATTACTAAAGAATAAAATGACAGATGTACAGACTGACGAATCCTATATGTAGAAAAGCTTTGTTCTTATTAAAACTAGCCTTAGAATTGCGAGTATTTGTATAGAATACTTGTGTAAATGGATTTCTTAATGTAATAAGTTTTGTCTATACACGATTACTTTACTCATTTGTATTGTTATTTATGCATTGTATTATAAACAGCTTTCTGCGGATATGAAAATGTATAATTACATTGAAACTAGTTTTGTTAGCCCCGAGATGCCGTGGCACTCGTGACACAAAATTGGTTTTGATATTATGATTGTACATTTTTATTTTAGTATAAAACTGGATATAATACGATACATGATTTTTCATTAGGTCTTGGGACCAGTTCTAATCCAGCCGATTTAAATAAACTGAACAGTGTATTATGAAAATCTTTAAATCTTCAGTTGGCGTTGCTACAAAAGACCTACTCTACAAAAGACCTACCCCTACAAAAGACCTACTCGTCGGTTTTACAAAAGACCAACGCCTACAAAAAATCATGGCCGCAGAGCTTGGCCCCCTGGCCTGCCTAGCCGCGGGCGCTCGGCTCCCTTGCCTATAACCTAACCTAACCTAACTTATATGTAATAATGTATGAATGTTTATCGTACATTAACTTAATTATATTTTAGAATTTCATTGATTTACAAAAAATTGTTGGAAGATTTTTTTCAAATTTTAATATTTTTTTACAATATTTAGGTAAGGTTAGGTTAGGATATAGGCAAGGGGGCCGAGCGCCCGCGGCTAGGCAGGCCAGGGGGCCGAGCGCTGCAGCCATGTATTGATCATGTATTACTTTATTAATAAATTTGATGTTTATATAACAATATATATTCGTAGGTCTTTTGTAGAGTAGGTCTTATGTAGGGGTAGGTATTTTGTAGAGTAGGTTTTATGTAGGGGTAGGTCTTTTGTAGAGAAGACCTTTTGTAGGGGTAGGTCTTTTGTAGAGTAGGTCTTTTGTAGTAACGCCCTTCAGTTCTTGTTGTAAGTTGAGGGTGATTTTAGCTGGTATATATTTAAGTTCAATCAAAAAAAACTTAAAATGCAAAATTTATAGCAGCATATACCACTGTTTTTTTCTTGCAAAATGTTTTATTTTAGACAGTTTGAACTTAGCAAAATGTTTAATGTTACATTAATCTTGTAAACATGTAAACTATCAGAGTATATCTTAGTAAAGTATGATTGTGTATGTATATAAGTATTACTAAGTATGTGTATAGTATGAGGGTTTGTAAACTATCAGAGTATATCTTAGTAAAGTATGATTGTGTATGTATATAAGTATTATTTAGTATGTGTATAGTATGAGTGTATGTAAACTATCAGAGTATATCTTAGTAAAGTATGATTGTGTATGATTGTATATAAGTATTACTTAGTATGTGTATAGTATGAGTGTATGTAAACTATCAGAGTATATCTTAGTAAAGTATAATAGTGTATGTATATAAGTATTACTTAGTATGTGTATAGTATGAGTGTATGTAAACTATCAGAGTATATCTTAATAAAGTATGATAGTGTATGTATATAAGTATTACTTAGTATGTGTAAAGTATGAGTGTATGTAAACTATCAGAGTATATGTTAGTAAAGTATGATATTGTATGTATATAAGTATTACTTAGTATGTGTATAGTATGAGTGTATGTAAACTATCAGAGTATATCTTAGTAAAGTATGATTGTGTATGTATATAAGTATTACTAAGTATGTGTATAGTATGAGGGTTTGTAAACTATCAGAGTATATCTTAGTAAAGTATGATTGTGTATGTATATAAGTATTACTTAGTATGTGTATAGTATGAGTGTATGTAAACTATCAGAGTATATCTTAGTAAAGTATGATAGTGTATGTATATAAGTATTACTTAGTATGTGTATAGTATGAGTGTATGTAAACTATCAGAGTATATCTTAGTAAAGTATGATTGTGTATGTATATAAGTATTACTTAGTATGTGTATAGTATGAGTGTATGTAAACTATCAGAGTATATCTTAATAAAGTATGATAGTGTATGTATATAAGTATTACTTAGTATGTGTATAGTATGAGTGTATGTAAACTATCAGAGTATATCTTAGTAAAGTATGATTGTGTATGTATATAAGTATTACTTAGTATGTGTATAGTATGAGTGTATGTAAACTATCAGAGTATATCTTAGTAAAGTATGATAGTGTATGTATATAAGTATTACTTAGTATGTGTATAGTATGAGTGTATGTAAACTATCAGAGTATATCTTAGTAAAGTATGATTGTGTATGATTGTATATAAGTATTACTTAGTATGTGTATAGTATGAGTGTATGTAAACTCTCAGAGTATATCTTATTAAAGTATGATAGTGTATGTATATAAGTATTACTTAGTATGTGTATAGTATGAGTGTATGTAAACTATCAGAGTATATCTTAGTAAAGTATGATTGTGTATGTATATAAGTATTACTTAGTATGTGTATAGTATGAGTGTATGTAAACTATCAGAGTATATCTTAGTAAAGTATGATAGTGTATGTATATAAGTATTACTTAGTATGTGTATAGTATGAGTGTATGTAAACTATCAGAGTATATCTTAGTAAAGTATGATTGTGTATGTATATAAGTATTACTTAGTATGTGTATAGTATGAGTGTATGTAAACTATCAGAGTATATGTTAGTAAAGTATGATAGTGTATGTATATAAGTATTACTTAGTATGTGTATAGTATGAGTGTATGTAAACTATCAGAGTATATCTTAATAAAGTATGATAGTGTACAGTATGACCCTCGAAAAAGTATTTTTAAGCATCTGCAGCCCTTATTTCTCAATGAATTATTAAAAAATGCATATGTCCTTGTTCTCCATAGTATTTTACGTAAGTAGATATAAAAATATTTTTTTTACCTCCATTAACACCGGAGATTTTTAGTGCTAAAGTTTTGAAAAAGTGACTGAGGAAAAAGTAACTTTTTACATGAAACGACTTTTTTTAGCAAAATTAAGCTAGAAATCCTTTTATTTTTGTTACTAGCAGAAACTTTATACAAAAATGAAATAAAAAATTTAGTTTTTGAGTAAAAAGCATTTTTTTACACATATTTTTTGAGTCTTTTTAGTTTAATGATATTTTGGAAAACTTACTTATTAGGCAAAATTGTTTAAGATTAACTCTATGAATATAGCAGGAAAATTGTTTTTGTTTCACAATCCTAACTTTAATAACAAAAAAGTTATAAAGAAAATAAAAATAAAACATAATGATTTTTTAGTCTAAAAAGCTTAATTTACCCCCTATTAAATAATTGAGATGTCAGAAAAGTAGGCGGAGCAACTGTCATAATTAATCCTTTTCTATAAATAAGGGTTAATAAATAACCTAAAATTTGCAAATAATCAATTCATTCAGTAGTATTTTTTGCCATTAAAAATTTTTATTTTTTGGTGGAATAAAAAAGAAATATTTAGTTAACTTGTTTTTCTTTGTGTCTCATTATTCAGTTGCCAGAAAAACATAATATAACCATCCAAAAAATAAGAGAAACAAAGAAAATTCTTTTTCTCAGTCACTTTTTCAAAACTTTAGCTCTAAAAATCTCCGGTGTTAATGGAGGTAAAAAAAATATTTTTATATCTACTTACGTGGAATACTATGGAGAACAAGGACATATGTATTTTTTAATAATTCATTGAGAAATAAGGGCTGCAGATGCTTAAAAATACTTTTTCGAGGGTCATACTGTATGTATATAAGTATTACTTAGTATGTGTAAAGTATGAGTGTATGTAAACTATCAGAGTATATGTTAGTAAAGTATGATAGTGTATGTATATAAGTATTACTTAGTATGTGTATAGTATGAGTGTATGTAAACTATTAGAGTATATCTTAGTAAAGTATGATAGTGTATGTATATAAGTATTACTTAGTATGTGTATAGTATGAGTGTATGTAAACTATCAGAGTATACCTTAGTAAAGTATGATAGTGTATGTATATAAGTATTTCTTAGTATGTGTATAGTATGAGTGTATGTAAACTATCAGAGTATATCTTAGTAAAGTATGATAGTGTATGTATATAAGTATTACTTAGTATGTGTATAGTATGAGTGTATGTAAACTATCAGAGTATATCTTAGTAAAGTATGATAGTGTATGTATATAAGTAATACTTAGTATGAGTATAGTATGAGTGTATGTAAACTATCAACATTGAAAACCTTCCTCCGTGGGGATATCAAAAGGCAGGCACTATGGTCTAGAAATAAATACAGTTTGGCCCAATTGAAAAATACATTGATTTTTTTGCATTTTAAGTTACATTTTAAAATATTGACCATTTTTTGAGGGAGAGAGGGGGACAATGGACTGTTTATTACAATAGTCCCCAAATTTTATAATAACATTTTCTTATTCGTTGGCTTATCAGCTTCAGGAGCTTTAGTGAATTTCGATTGGTTGATTTATTATGTTGAGTGTTCAAACGTTTTAACCACTAATTTTAATCTACAGAAGAGATAATTTTGTGTATCTTCATGGGGGATGTACATCAAGTTATTGGCCATTGTCTTATCCCTTTAGATCCCTGCAATTTTTTATATTTTATGGGCCATAGTGCCACTAGCCTAGTTAGTATTCTAGCTTCGACTCAACTAAACTTTAGAATCACTTTAGAATAGTTGGACACTAGCTCTACAAAGAATACACACACACACACACACATACACACACAAACACACACACACACAAATACACACAATAATCAGTCTTTAAATAGTCATTTCTTATTCTTTTGATCATATTTACTTTTTCTTTATTAAAGGTATGGGAAAAATGAAAAAGAAAACTGATAAAAAATACTTCAAAAATGTGTTTTAAAACCTACCATTAATAAAAAAGTTGGATATAATTTCTTAACTATGTTAATCTATAAGTAGCTTGATGTCTGTCCGTATGTCCTATAAGATCTGAACCACTGAACCGATCGGATTGTACTCTTTAGGGAATATACCTACTGGTCCTGTGGTGGTTTTAGACAAAAAAAATCCCCCCCTATTTTTTTTATTTTTTTTTTTTGCTGGAGATTTCCTTGGTGCTTTTTCTTGCTGAAGAATTCCTTGGTCCTTTTTATTGTTGCTGAAGATTTCCTTGGTCCTTTTGTGGTATTCGGCAACTCTGGGCCATGCGGAAACCAAGATATTATAGTGATGCTACGCACCCAGCTAATCCTGTTATTCTACAATTGTAAAGCCACCTGCAAATATGTAAGATAACGGTATTGATTTCATCTCTCAGTTGTCCTGCAAGTGGAGGGAGGGGTGTGACCCCTCCCTCTCCCTTCTTAAGCACCGGAACCTTCCCCTTCAACCACCAAGTTATCAGCACCACCTCAGCCCTGAGGATAAAGGTTCTAAGCCTTCCTTCACCCGATAGATTCACCACCCACACAGACTGTTGTTGTCACAGTAATCATCAAACCTTCCCTTTTAGTACCCAGACCTACCACTCAACCCCTCTATTCTTATCTACCTATTGTGCTGTTCCATGGGCTATCCTGCCTCCCCAGGACAGGGATAGCCATCTACCTAACCATTGCAACTATCTATGTTTTACTTGTATGATTTACCTTTAACTATCTCTATTCCTAATCCATATGTATTTATATTATGTTGTACATCTTTAGTAAACCTTAGACCCTGAATAAAGTAACATCTGAATAGACTCTGTTTATTATTTAGTGATTGCTAGAGAAGCGCAGCTTCTCTATAATATATGTGTCCACGTCTGTTCGCACTGCCGTAATCATTTGAACTTGGGTGTCTGCCATTTAACCGAGGCGGATACCACACTTTTACCGAAGCCGCTAGTATTTGAAAAAGTAAGAATTTTTTTCCGTTCAAAATTCAATAACCAATGAACCGATTGCATTCTCCATTTTTTATTTCACACAAGTTTTAAGTTTCACAAAAGTTCCAGGATGGTTTTAGGCTATTGTTTTTAAAATCAAGGTCTTGGTATGGTTTTGGGGTATTTCTCCATCAAATACGGAGCCCCTTGAGGAAATTGACACAGCCTGTGGATAATAGACGCCCAAGGGTTGGGTAAAGGAGTGTTTACCCCCTCAAACTTTGAAACCCCTTATTTTACCCCCGGCCATAAAAATTTCATCCTGGTGAGAAATACATTTGATTACCACCCTCAAACCTTGGGAACCCCTGTATTCTACCCCCTCAAAATAAAAAGTTTGGACGTCCTTGCTTTTGATTCTAAAATGTTGTCACTATAATAATACAAAAATAGGGATATAATAAATATAAGGTATTTATTTTCAGGGATCTAAAGGGAAAAGACTATGGTCGATAAATTGATGAACATACCCAATGATGACTCACAAAATTAACCCTCCATAAATTACAATTAGTTGTTTAAACGTTTGGACCAAAGAAGACCTTATTCTATGGTTTGGACGCTTAACTCTATGAACCAACCAATCAAAATTTAATAAAAGTCTAAAAAGTTGCTAAGACAACGAATAAGAAAACGTTATTATAAAACATTGGGGTCTAGTTTAATAAACAGCCTAATGTCCCCTCCCTCCTTGATTCATTCTATATAAGGTCAAGTATTTGCGTCATAATTGGACATCTACATATTAAACATTTACAAATTGGGTCATTTTTAAAAACGAAGCTTTTCTACCATTAGGGACTGTACGTCCGTATGTTTTTTAAAACTTTGGATGATGATTCCTGTAACAATAAAGTAGGATTCAGAAAGCGTAGCAACTCTATAATATTTACTAGAAAGTTCTTATACGTCCATTTAAAGGTGCGTAGACGCAAAGTTTTAGCTAATTTTTATCTTATTTTTAAGTTGTTCTTTGCAGTAAATGGACGCCAAGTATGTATGTGTGTCTGTCTCAATGAAACTTAGCTTTTCTTGGAAAGAACGTGTCCTAACTTTTGCGATTTTAAAAAAAATATCTAGACGGTGCTTTTAGTAAGTAGATGTAAAATGATCCATAGAATTTAGATATGCAATCGGTTTTTTTGTAGTTCTCTTATTTTTGAAGTAATTTTTTTAAATAAGTTTGTTTTAAGGACAAGGTACTAAAACGCAACAAAAAAAAAGAAAATTGCCATTATGAACAATAATAGTAAGATATGACACCTTACTTTTTTAAATTCTGTTGAGTAATTAACGAAAAAATCTATTTTGTTGAACCCCTTTGAATCAAAACTTTGAACTTTTGGAACGAATGGGTTAAAAAATCACAAAAGTTAGGACAAGTTCTTTAATAAGGTTTTAAACACGTTCTATAAGGTTTGCATTTGTTTTAAAAACCAATCTTTCATAATATATAATATAATTTTTATATTTCAAATTATTTATGTTTATTTATTTTTTAGGTAAGTAAGTTTAGGTAAACAGAGCAGTAACCAAAGACCCCGCGGGGTTAGGTTTTGTTTGGTCAAAATTGGTAAAAAAAAAACCTACATATGATTCAAGTAAAAATAAGAACTTTTTCCACGGATTATATATTAAAATCCAGGCCTTATTGAAAGAGAATAGTTTTTTATCGTATCGTATTATAGACAGTTTTCCACGGATACCAAAACGAAAAGTAACATGATCAAAACCAGTTCTGTTAGCTCCTAGAATAGTTTTTTATCGTATCGTATTATAGACAGCTTTCCGCGGATACCAAAACGACAAGTAACATGATCAAAACCAGTTCTGTTAGCCCCTAGGAGCCGAAGTTCTGGGCTAACAAAACTTGTATTAATATTTTGATTTTTTATTTTAATAATCGTTAAAGACTTGCTATAGTACAATACGATAATGATTTTTAAATTTGGCTTAGAACTGGTTCTAATTTAGCAGATATTAATTGGTTTGGTTTCTTTTTATCAACTTAACAATTAACAAACAAAATTAAAAGTACAATTATCCAGGGAGGGAGGGGACACAAAGTTTTGCAATGATATTTTCTTATTCCATTGGTTTCGGGGAATTTTATTGAATTTCGATTGGTTTGTTCATTTAGTTGTAATTGTAATCTACAGAAAGGGTAATTTGTGTAATATCATTGGGTATGTGTATTTTATGTATCGGCCATTGTCTTATCCCTGTAGATCTCTGACAATTATCAGCCCCAATCAATATGACACAAAAAAGTATCTATAGCGCAATATATTTTCCATAATTGAAAAAGTTTGTGACAAAAGTTATTACGTCAAGGTATGCATAAAAGAATAAAAACAAGGATTACAACATACATTATAGCGAAGCTCTGAAACGGTAGGACAAACGGACATTAACACTTGTAGATTGTCGGAACTGAATAAGCAGAATATTTATGCTACGCTTATTAAATTGTACCTTGATGTAAAAGGAATCAGTATTAAAAAAATCAGAAGAATCGGATAATTTTAACATATAAATATTTGTTGTTAAAAAAGTCAGCATGTTTTAAATTGACGTACAGACTTTCTGGTAATGATTATAGAGTTGCTGCGCTTTCTAAATCGTACCTAACTACTAGCGGAATCACCATGCACAGTTTCAAATCGATAGGACAATTCTAACAAGTCTAAATTAACGAAAAAAGCTATACATTGCAGACGGCTTGACGTACAGACCGACCCTTATTATAGAAAAGCTTCGCTTTTAAAAATAAATAACTTTATTTGTATATCAGATGATACAATATGTTACTATATATATAAGTGTAGTGGCGTATACAGAAGTTTAAATATCATTATAATAAAGTAACAGGATGTATGTCTGTCTGTCTGGTGTACCAAAGGATCTCGCTAATCTCTGAACCGATAGAGCTTTAAATGTATCATGGGAAGGTTTTTAACTATTTAATGGGAGGGTACCACCACCATCCCAAGAGAAATTGCCCTTGGAAAATACACCAAAATATGTTTTTTAAAGATCTAGGAATTAATGAAGGGATAAGACAATTGACGATAAATTGGATGAAAAGTTTGAACACTACTAGTTTGAAACCAACCAATCAAAACTTAATAAAACTACCCAATGTTTTTGAGCCAACAAAATATAAAGTGGTTATAAAACTTTGGGTACCAGTGTAATTTATTTTCAACCCTCTTGTTATCGCTCCTATTATGTCCTATATACCATTCATCCTATTTACGTATATTACATTTATATACATTTATTGTGTCCCATTATAATACAAATATACATATGTCATTTATTTATCGTAAGGCAGAAATTTTTATAAACCGAAGCTTTTCTATAATTAGAGTAGGTCAGTCCGTCCGAGACATTTAGCCTTTTTCGTTAATTTAAACAGGTTAGAATTGTAGAATGTACAATTTTTTTAGCAAAACAACTCTTTAACCAAGTCCTAAAAATGTAACTATGTCCCTAAACAGTATTCTGTATTTAAGAAGTTTTGCAACAAATTTACTTACAATTTTGTTTAGACTTATGCTTTATAATTCTGCTTATTCAGTCCTTACTTACACTCTACAAGTGTGATGAAAATATGACCAAATGACAAAGCTGATATTAAAGCATACTGAGAAGAAATGTAGGGAACTAAAGGGATAAGACAATGGGGAATAGATTGTTGTAAAATGTACATCCCCAATGATCATACACAAAATTACCCCTTCAGTAGATTTTAATTAGTATTTGAAACGTTTGGACACCCAATATAATGAACCAATCAATCAAAATTCAATACAAGACCCCAAATTTGTTAAGCCAACTAATAAGAAACATTTTTATAAACTTTGGGTACTAGTGTGATAAAGAGTCCAATATCCCCTCCCTCCATGGTAGAAATATATTTATCATGTATTGAATGTTTGATATTAATGATGTATATTGTGTATGTTGACAAATTAGCGTGTAAACATTCTCTCTTGCACGCTGGGTCATGGATAAATAAAGTTGTACCATGACAAATTAGCGTGTAAACATTCTCTCTAGCACACTGTGTCATACATAAATAAAGTTGTACCATGACAAATTAGCGTGTAAACATTCTCTCTAGCACACTGTGTCATACATAAATAAAGTTGTACCATGACAAATTAGCGTGTAAACATTATCTCCACCACGCTGGGTCATGGATAATTTAAGTTGTACCATGACAAATTAGCGTGAAAACATTCTTTCTACCACACTAAGTCATGGATAAATAAAATTGTGCTATGACAAATTAGCGTGTAAACATTCTTTCTAGCACGCTGGGTCATGGATAAATAAAGTTGTACCATGACAAATTAGCGTGTAAACATTCTCTCTACCACACTAGGTCATGGATAAATTAAGTTGTACCATGACAAATTAGCGTGTAAACATTCTCTCTACCACACTGGGTCATGGATAATTAAAGTTGTACCATGACAAATTAGCATGTAAACATTCTCTCTAACACGCTGGGTCATGGATAAATAAATTTGTACCATGACAAATTAGCGTGTAAACATTCTCTCTTCCACACTAGGTCATGGATAAATAAAGTTGTACCATGACAAATTAGCGTGTAAACATTCTCTCTAACACGCTAGGTCATTGATAAATAGCGCTGTACCATGACAAATTAGCGTGTAAATATTCTCTCTAGACTGCTGGGTCATGGATAAATAAAGTTGTGCCATGACAAATTAGCGTGTAAACATTCTCTAGCACACTGGGTCATACATAAATAAAGTTGTACAATGACACATTAGCGTGTAAAAACTCTTTACCACACTGGGTCATGGATAAATAAAGTTGTACCATGACAAATTAGCGTGTAAACATTCTCTCTAACACGCTGGGTCATACATAAATAAAGTTGTAACAATAATCACAGACCTAAACTTTGCATGATGATTCCTACAACAGTTAGATACGATTTAGGGAGCACAGCAACACTATAATCGTTACAAGAAAGTCCATACTTCCATTTAAAACATGTTGCTTTTTAACCTTTATTTTAATAACAATTTTTTATGTGACAATTATCCTATTCATCTGATTTTTGAAATACTGATTTCTAATACAACATGGTACAATGTTATAAGCGAAGCATCTATTTAATCAAGTCATAAAAATGTAAGTATGTCCTTAAACAGAATCATGTATTTTAACGGTGTTGCAACAAATTTACTTCAAATTCAATTTAGACTTATAAATTTATATTCCGCTTACAATTTACAATTCAAATGATAGTTCGATACACAGAGTAAATTACCAATAGGCAGGCCAGTATACATTAAAATTGACTAATGGTAGGTCAGTATGACGTCATTTTTTATAGGCACTATTAAAAGCTTCAAAGGTTAATTCTATGAATTAAACTTAAAATTTTTTATCAAATGAAAAAATATTAAAGGGATTAAAGGGAAAACGATTGTGCACCCAAAATTATAAAGAACACTTATTTTCAGTGTATGAAGCAACTTCCATAAACTTTACTTGACCAAAAGCACAGGCTGATATAGGGTAATTGATAAATTAAGATGTAAAACCATAATGTAACATGTTGTACTACAAGGAGGGAGGGGACATTGGGCTGTTTATTACACTAGTCCCCAAAGTTTTATAATTTCTTATTTATTGGCCTAACAACTTTGGGTATTTTGATTGGTTGGTTTTTAAGGTTGAGTGTATAAAAATTTCAATTACTATTGTAATCTACAGAAAGAGGTAATTTTGTGTGTCATCATTGGGGATGTACATCAATTTATCGGCAATTGTCCTATCCCTGGCTGTACTATCTTGTACTAGGGAGGGATATAGCCATTGTAATTTTAGCCCGCTGTGTGTTTCACTTTATTAGAGAAAATCTGGTGTAAGATCTATGTAATAATATATCCATTTATATTATATGTTGTATCACATATTGTATTTACATGGGAATGTCGTGTTTTAACACGCCCTTTGCCCTACCCCCCAAATATTTCTGGTAATGGATATAGAATGTACGTGGATGTTATGACAGGGGAAAAATTGTCTTAAATTTGGGTTGCTATTTCCCCTGGCATTTATTGGTAGGTTCGTGCATCCAGTAGTGGGGGGAGACTGAGGAAAAGGGAGCCCGCTTCGTGTTTCACTTTATTACAGAACATGAAAATTTGGTGTTAGATCCAGGTAATAATACATACATTTTTTTGGGCTAGCTTGACAATTCAAAGACAGAGACCTTGTACACTGAAAATGTTTGTAGAAAGTTTAATAAGCAGAAGAAGAGGATATCAAAGCTTAATTTTTCAAGGGGAGGGGGGTTTAAAAAACAAATATTTTTGTATTGAAAAAAGAGAAAACTTCACACAACATATATCTTAAAATGACTTAGGGGTCACCAAGATCCAAATGTTTTTCTACTATTTGACAATTTCAAAACCTGATGGAAAACAGATTTAAAAGTGATAATGAATCAAATGCTTTGTTAATATCAAAAACAAAAAGTCAGTGAAGTAGAATAATGGATTGTTAATTAAATGGGTGCCTAAAGTTTTATAAACGCGATATGTCATTCGTCATTTTGCAACTTTTAATAGATGTTTATTATGCTATTTAAACAATTATAAACTTATTCGTTCATCCAGTAGGAATGGAAGGGATGGGGTGGGGCAAAGAGAATGTAAGAGGGTGTAGCCCACTGTGAGTTTCACTGTATTAGAGAACATGAAAATATATTCAGTTATATATTTCTGACGTTTGCGAATATAGAAATTTTATATACAAATATAAAATATACTATACATACGGACCGACCGACAATAATTATAGGAAAGCTTTGCTTTAAAAAATTTTTCTTTTTAGCAGCCGATGAAATCTCATTTTTAGTGGGTAACTATGACGGACATACCATACTTATATAGTAGCTATGCTTGTAATAATAAATTACTGAAGAAATGTCCAACTAGAAGTATCCAAAAACTTGTTATCATAGTTATAAGAGACTAAAAACTAATAATCTTTTTCCTCTCTACCTAATCGAGCCAGAAAACTTTTTTCTTCCACCTCTCCCCACACCTCCTATTCCTCTTCAATCTTCCAGGGAGGGAGGGGACATTGGGCTCTTTATTACACTAGTCCCCAAATTTTAATGATAACGTTTTCTTATTCGTTGGTTTAACAACTTTAGGGCTTTAATTGAATTTGGATTGGTTAGTTATTCAAGTTGAGTGTCCTAATATTTCAACCACTAATTGTAATGTACAGAAAGGGTGATTTTGTGTATAATCATTGGATATGTACATAAATTTGTCGGCTATTGTCTTATCCCTTTAGATCCCTGTAAAACACCAATATTTGAGTGTGTATTCACATACTCATATTTTCACATTTTTGCAACAAAACAAGGATGACAACATCCATAAAAGCGAAGCTCTGAAATGAAAGGACAAACGAACATTAACACTTGTAGAGTGTAAGAATATTAATAAATAATCAGAATATTAATGCATAAGTCTAAAGAAAATTCTAAGTAAATTTTTGCAAAACTCTATCAATACATGATACTGTTTAAGGGCATACTTACATTTTAGGACTTCATTATGGAGATGCTTCGCTTAAAACATTGTACTTTGTGGTATTAAGAATCAGTACTCAAAAATCAGATGAATAAGATAATTACAAGATACAAAAATATTTTGCCAAAAAAGTAACAAATCAGCATATTTTAAATGAACGTACGGACTTTCTGTTAACGATTATAGAGTTGCTACGCTTACGAAATCCTACAAAATGCAAAGTTTGAAATCGATAGGACAATTCTAACCTGTTTTAATTAAGTGCTAATTGTCCCGAAAGGACCGACCCTATTTATTAAAAAACTTCGCTTTTACAAAGATCAAAAAGCAATTAAAATATAAGAGGTGTTTTTTTTATGATAAAATATATCTCAAATGGTATTAGTTTGTACTGTTGTAATAATATGCGAAATTTATGTGAATAACTTACGCGGAAGTTATGGCACACATCCAATATTTGTGGAAGTTTTGGAATGTTACGCAGTGATTCTGATTCAGGAATAAGGGAATGTTCATAATAACAAGGATGACAACATCCATAAAAGCGAAGCACTGAAACGATATGACAGATGAACATTAACTTTTGTTGAGTGTCAAGACTGAATATACAAAATATAAGGCTTGACAAAATTCTACGTAAATTTGTTGCAAAACTTCTTAAATACAGAATTTTGTTTAAGGTCATACTGACATTTTTAATACTTGATTATAGAGATGCTTCGCTCATAATATAGTACCTTATTATAAGAGGAATCAGTAATCAAAAAATCAGAGCAATCGGATATTTTTATCACATAAAAAAAATTTTGTTAAAAAAGTAAAAAAATCAACATGTTTAAAATGGACGTACGGACATTTTGATAATGATTATAGAGTTGCTACGCTTTCTAAATCGTACCTTTGTTTGAAATCGATAGGACAATTCTAAAATGCTTTAATTAAAGAAAAGAGCTATCCGTTACGGACGTACGGACGGACCGACCCTAATTATAGAAAAACTTCGCTTTTAAAACGACGATTACGGTCGGTAGATCAAGCTCTCCCAAACTTTCTTAAGCTAAGGCCTTTAGTAAATAAAAAAAATAGCGGCTTGTTTTTTTTACGTTTTAGATTTAAAAAGAAAAAGTAAAAAAATTGGGGAAGGGACCCTCACCCAAAATAATCATAAACCTTCCCAGGACCGTTGAGTAGCTGCACTGTAAAGGATAACCGTATCCATACATCTGTTAGCGAGATCTTAAGGTACAAACAAAGCAGACAGACAGACAAACAGAGATCCTGTTACTTTATTATAAGGAATATAAAATGTGTGGTGGAAGCTCTTGGGACTAAGCAAATTGTATTAACAATACATACGACAAAAAAAGTAATGTCCTGAAATTTCATAGAGGGAGTGGACATAAGGCTGTTTATAATAATAGTCCACAAAGTTTTATAAAGTTTCATATTCGTTGGTTTAACAACTTTGGGGACTTTTAACAAATTCTGATTGAGTGTTAAAACGTTTTAACCACTAATTGTAATCTACAGAAGATATTTTCTTTATTATCATTGGGGATGTACATCAATTTATCAACCATTGTCTTATCCCTTTAGATCTCTGTGAATTTTTGTTTTATTATTGGCTTTTTTCTTTGGGATAAAAAAACTATTTGAATATAGATCAGATTATTTTGTACCATATAAATGGATATAGAATATAGATATATTGACGGTGGATATTTTTTTTTTGTTAATTTAGCTTGCTAATATGGTCCTCATTGGTCAAGTCGTTCATGCAGTATAACATTGTACCTTGTGGTAATATGAATCATTATTCCAAAAATCAGATGAATATGATAATTATAACATACAAAAATTTGTTGTCAAAAAGTAAAAAAAATTAACATGTTTTAAAAGGATGTAAGGACTTTCTTGTAACAATTATAGAGTTTCTACGATTGTTATAGGAATCAGCATACAAAGTTTGAAATCGATATTACAATTCTAACCTGTTAAAATTAACGAAAATAGCAAACTGTCAAACCCTAATTATAGAAAAGCTTCTCTTTTTAAAGTGTTGTATTTTTGTAAATGTTTCTACAAATTTCAAATTTTAAGAAAGAAAATATAAAATTCATCTTAAAATAATCTAGTGTATAAATTACGGTCAAAACTTTTCATTAATAATAATAAAAAGAAATAAATAGGAAATATGTAAATGGAAGCGTTTTTATACATGTTAAACAGTTGGGGTATTATAGTAATCTATATATTATTACTTGTATGTTGCACCAGATTTTTATGTGCTCTAATAAAGTGATGCTCGCAGCTTGCTAAAATTACGATACCCCACATCCCCCACTCCATTACCTCCCCTCCTCCTGGATGAATGAACTGTCCAATAAATGTTATTCGCCCCCCCCCCCCCGTGGCCAACTAAACTGGAAATAATCGTATAATTTTTCGTTCTGATCTCCGCGGAAAGCTGTCTATAATATGATGCGATAAATAACTATTAAAGCATCCGACTGTATTAACAATATATGGAATAATATGAAAGTGTGTATGTGTGTGTGTGAGTATAGTTAAGCATTTTTGTATTGTATAAGAAAAGTTAATATTTGTTAAAAGAAAATGTATATTAATAAAAGCTGTTCTCCAGCTAAAGGATCTAAAGGGATAAGACAATGGTCGATAGGGAAAAATTTATCTCTCTGTAGATTTCAATTAGTTGTTGAAACGTTTTGACACTCAACTTAATGAACCAACCCATAAAAATCAAATAAAAGTCCCATAAGTTGTTACGCCAAGGAATGAGAAAACGTTATAGTAAAACTTTGGGGACAAGTGCAATAAATAGCCCAATGTCCCCTCCCTTCCTACATAAAGGTCTTCTTCATATTTATATGTTTGGTCAGGATAACATTTTTAGCTCTTGGCATGTCTTATCCATCCTGTTTTCATCAATTTGATGCTTTTAAAGCCCAATATGCTTTGTTATTTTAATGGGGGGGTAAAATGAGGGGTTTCAAATGTTTTTAGGGGGGTAATATAATATATATATATTTTATTTTGAGGGGGTAAAATGAGGGTTTTTAGTGTTAAAAGGGGTTTTATTATTATTTATTTTATGCACTTGTGAAATACAATATTTAAATGTAAAACCACTTTTAGTTGATGCAAGATTAAATAACAAACAATTAAACTTTTGAAAAAAGGTTAGCAAAACACCATATATGGTAACAATTCTAAAATTTAATATTGTTATATTTTGTTACATGCTTATCATTTATAAAACAGACGGTATTATGGTTTAATATTGTAGGTCTAATGGTCACTGCAGTACGACTATTTCAAGCAGTTACTATAGTTATATCATATCTGGATTTCACAGTAAATATTAGGGATCTAAAGGGATAAGACAATAGCCGATAAATTTATGTACATCCCCATTTGATAATACACACAATTTACCCCTTCTGTAAAATAACACAAGTGGTTGAAACGTTCGTACAATCAACTTAATGAATCAACCAATCAAATTCACTAATGTTCCCAAAGTTGTTAAGCAATCGAATAAGAAAACGTTATTATAAAACTTTGGGGACTAGTGTAATAAACAGCCCATTGTCCCCTCTCTCACTGCAGTACGACTATTGCTAGCCGTTACTATAGTTATATGATATCTGGATTTCACAGTAAATATGCAATTTCAATGAAAAAGATCAATTAAGTTTATAAAGAATAAACACATTATTGCTTATGTAAGCATATTTTTAGTAAAGATTAGAGCTCCTTAGTACTATAGCAACGAAAAAAATTCAAAGAAAATGCGTTTTAAAAGCCTATTGAATATAAAATTAATTTGGAATGTAAGTAAAGGAAAAAAGGATAATAATTATGACTAGCACAGACGAACCAATATACTACCCTTATCCCAAGCTCCTCTGCGGAGAGCGTCATTATTACGGCGACTTAATTTGGGACACATGCCATACTCGGCGAGGGTAAGGTAATAATGAGTAGCTCTCATGAGATAGCGGGTCAAGTCATAATGTGCTTGAACGTGGAGCTTGAAAGCCCTAGTGGCTATACAAAAGTGTCTCAGCCTACTCCATGACTTCTTAGGTCCAAATTCTAAGAAACTATGGCTAATCAATCAATCAATCAATCAAACCAATATGTTTGACATTTGGAAAAGCTTCCCAAATCCTCTTTGGTTCTACGTTGGTGTTACATTTAACTCAAGAATCATCCTGTGAAAAATTTCATTTAGTCAGTAATTTTGCAATCAAAAGATAAAGGTTAAACTTTATATAAGAACTAGTAGCTGCGCCCAAAGCATCTAGGGGATTTGTATTTAAAGGGGTTAAAAAAAACCATCCCATCCCTAGACTTATCTGAAAACTAAATAGCTTTAAACCATCCAGGGACAAATATGAAGCTTCCTTTAAAATTAGGACTCAATCGGTTTAGTAGTTATTAAGATTAAAAGAAAACCCTTACTACTTTATGTTATAGGACTAGCGGTTGAGATAAGAGACAAGGAAAGTTAGAAAAATATCCTTAAACAATCGCAATAGTTCAATCTAAAAATTCAATAGCCTAAAACTTTCTAATTTGTTTATTTAATACTTTAGGTCATGTTATTGGGTACTTCAAAGCAACATATGGTTGGAACTCCCCGTAAGAGACGACATAAAAATCCATCTCTTTTTTGAGGAGTTTCCTTTCCCATATCTCCGCTCATCTTTTTTTTAGACATATTTTTATGACGTCACATGGGATAATTTAGGCTTTCTCCCCCGTAAAGGTTAGTTACAGAAAAAAATAACCACATCCCCCTCAGTTTATTTTATTTAATGGCTTGAAAGAAGTTAAGGTATTCAAGGACGTCCAATGGGGGGGAGGGGTTGAGGTAAAGGGGTGAATTTCCACCCCCCCCCCCAAAAAAAAAAAAAAAAAAAATTAAAACCTTGGAAGTCCTTGCCTATTTGATATAAAGATTACCCCCCGCCAAAAAAAATGAAAAAGCTTGGACCCCCCGAAGGTATTATTAACTTTTAAGCTATAATACTCTTAATTCCTGGAATTAACCTTAGAAGACTTTCAGCTTTTTATCACTTTTCCAACATATTTCTGCGGGTTTTCTTATCTTTATACTTTTTCTTCTTTCTTATATTTTTTTCTTCAAAATTAAGAGAACAAGGATGACAACATCCATAAAAGCGAAGCCCTGAAACGGTAAGAAAAAACGGACATTAACACTTGTATAGTGTCAGAACTGAATAATCAGAATATAAATATATAAGAGTCGAAGCAAAATTGTAAGTAAATTTGTTGAAAAACTGCTTGATACAAGATAATTTTTATGGACATTTTTAGGACTTGATTATAGAGTTGCTTATAATTTTGTACTCAGTTGTCCCAGGAATCAATATACAAAAAAAACAGAACAATCGGATAATTATATCACATTAAAATTGGTTGTTAAAAAAAAGTAAAAAATCAACATGTTTAAAATGGACGTACTGACATTCTGGTAATGATTATAGAGTTGCTACGCCTTCTAAATCGTACCTTACTAGTACAGGAATCACCATGCAAAGTTTGAAATCGATAGGACAATTCTAACATCCTTATTATAGAAAAGATTCGCTTTTAACAATATAACATTCATAATTTATATTTCTTTAACAATCAGACAGTAGGACAAACGTCTCAGATCTTAGGGAGCAGAATATAAATTTGTTACAGAATTGCTAAAATATTGATGGTTTAAGTTTATACTTAGGTTTTTAAGATTAAATCGTAGAGATGCTTAGCTTTTAAAACTGTTCATTGTTGTCCCAGGAATCATTATTCCAAACATCAGATGATTAAATTATATCATATAGTAAATTGTTGTCAAAAAGTTAAAAACATGTTTTAAATGGACCTAAGATTTCTCCGTTTTCTAAACCGTACCTAACTATTACAGGATTCATCATTCAAATATACCCTCCTAACATTATTCTAAAGTATTCTAATTAATTTCAAACCTTCCATAAACAATTTAATATAACAATAAATCACTAGCACCAAATAAAGTAGTGAGCTGATAAAATAAAGAAAATAAAATAAAAACAATAATTCCTCACACTTCTCCTATTTTTGTTATTGGATATTGATTCAATATATATCTATATATAACATTCTATATATATCATATATATTTATACAAGAGACACATCATAGTTTCATTTCAAACATATCAAGATAACAAAAGTTACTCAATAGTCAGTGGAATATTCTAAAAATTTCTGGCTTCTTTTTTAAATAACAGCTAAAAAAAATCATTTTTTTTAGTCCATCGATGGACAAAGTGAGTTATAAATCAGATGCTTAATTGTATTTACTAGAAGTAGACACAATTAAGTTTCTGTCAGACTGAAACTCAGAGGTATAGAGAAGCTTTGGTACTAAAATGATAATACACGGTTAATACTTCCCATACAAAGGTTGTGCAATCAAAGAGTTTGTTGTCTGATGAGGGAATGAAAACTACACCGCAATAAACAGAGTATGTTTCAAGGTGCATGGAGAGATCTAAAACCTGAAGCAAAACCAAGCCTCCAAGAGTCTTCAAATTATAATGCTGAAAGCCAGGAGTACTAAAATATTAATGCTGGAGGCCAGGAGTACTACAATAATAATGCTGGAATCCAGTAGTAAGATATTAAACTAATAATACTGGAGGGCAGGAGTGAGATACTAAAATAATAATGCTAGATGCCAGGAGTGAGAAACTAAAATAATAATGCTGGAAGCCATGAGTACTAAACTAATAATGTTGGTTGCCAGGAGTACTAAAATGATAATGCTGGATGTCAGGAGTACTAAACTAATTATGCTGGAAGCCAGGAGTGAGATACTAAAATAATAATGCTGAAGCCAGGAGTACTAAATAATAATAATGCTGAATGCCAGGAGTGAGATACTAAAATAATAATGCTGGATGCCAGGAGTGAGATACTAAAATAATAATGCTGGAAGCCAGGAGTGAGATACTAAAATAATAATGCTAGAGGCCAGGAGTGAGATACTAAAATAATAATGCTGGAAGCCAGGAGTGAGATACTAAAATATGAGATACTAAAATAATAATGCTGGAGGCCAGGAGTGAGATACTAAAATAATAATGCTGGAAGCCAGGAGTACTAGTATTGCCAGTACTCAGGAGTACTAAATAATAATTATGCTGGATTCCAGGAGGGAGATACTAAAATAATAATGCTGGATTCCAGGAGTGAGATACTAAAATAATAATGCTGGATTGCCAGTATTGATATACTAAACTAATAATGTTGGAGGCCAGGAGTGAGATACTAAAATAATAATACTGCAGGCCAGGAGTGAGATACTAAAATAATAATGCTGGAGGCCAGGAGTGAGATACTAAAATATTAATGCTGAACGCCAGGAGTGAGATACTAAAATGATAATGCTGCAAGCCAGGAGTGAGATACTAAAATAATAATGTTAGAGGCCAGGATTACTAAAATAATAATGCTGAACGCCAGGAGTGAGATACTAAAATAATAATGCTTGAAGCCAGGAGTGAGATTCTAAAATAATAATGCTGGATGCCAGGAGTACTAAAATAATAATGCTAAAAGCCAGGAGTGAGATCCTGTAAAGTAAATGTATATTATACCTTTGCACTTCTCTGGTCTACTCATACTATTATTATTATTGGGAAGAATTATAATAAGGAAGCCTCATAAATATGTATTAAAGCCAATAATATAGGCAATGGTAATCTGAATAAAATTTTGCAAGATTGTAAAAAAAGTGTTATTGCGAATCTTTTAAGCATTAATTTTCTTGTTTGTTTTAAACAAAAACAAGTATCATTACATTCACCAGAAGTTTTTCAATAGATTTAATGAATTATAATTAAACTTCTTAGATATGTGATATTACCACATAGATGAGAAAATGAGCCGTGTGACGTCATAAAAGGTGAGATGAGAAGAGCATTGGGGAAAAAAGAGATGGATTATCTATTGACGTCTCACGACTAAAATTTTCAGCCACTTTGTCGAGTCTCGAGTTTTATAATCTAAAGATTTTTTTAAAAACTAGTGGCTACGCCTTCAGCAACTATGGGCTCTGTATTCGAAGCGGCTAGAAAAATAGCCTCAAGCCATCCAAAAATTTAAAAACTAAATAATAGTCTAAAACAATCACAGAACCGATGTGAAACTTACCTAAAATAGTTCATTGTTATTGAAAACTTAAACCTTACTACTTATATAACAAGATAAGGTAAACCAAACAACAACCCTTAGACTTTTTGTACAGAATTGGCCTTATGGTTTTTTTTTATTATACGATATTTATAAATTCTTTTATTGCTGAACATAAACATATATGAGTGTGTATGTATGTGTGTGTTTTTGTGTTTTTTGTGTGTGTGTGTGTGTGTGTGTGTGTATGTGTGTGAGTGTGTGTGAGTGGGTAAATGTGTGTGAGTGTTCTGTAGGCTAATCCTTTATTTTCAGATATTATTATTATTTTTGTACCTCTGCAATAAGAATATTTTTAGTAGTGAAGCTACTCTATAATTAGGGTCGGACTGTCCGCCGTGATATCTATAGTAGTTAGGTACGATTTAGAAAGCGCAGCAACTCTATAATCGTTACCAGAATATCCGTGCGTCCATTTTAAACATGTTGATTTTAACTTTTTGACATCAAAATTTTATGTGATAAAATTATCCGATTAATCTGATGTTTGGAATACTGATTCCTAGGATAACAAAGTACAATGCTATAAGCAAAGCATCTCCTAAAAATGTAAGTATGTCCTAAAACACAATCCTGTATTTAAGCAGTTTTTCAACAAATTTACATACAATTTTGTTTCGACTGTTATACATTTATATTCTGATTATTCAGTTCTGACACTATACAAGTCTTAATGTTCGTTTTTCCTACCGTTTTGGAGCTTTGCTTTTATGGATGTTGTCATCTTTGTTTATTTATTATAGTAGTTGATCTACAAGCTGTAAGTGTCAGTCTGTCTGTTTATTTATTTTTCTATTACTTATTATCCCTATATAAAAGTAATAGAATGTCTATCTATGTGCAGTGTGTGTGTGTGTCTGTCTGTCTGTAACAAATGATCACTAATCGCTGAACCGATTTGTTTCTACTTTGAAGAATAAGTACTTTTTTACATTACTACGCTAAATCTGGATATAATCGTTCTGTTATTTCTAAATATATTAGTATTTATACAGTTAATGATACAGCATTTCTCCACTTATAATACAAGGATGACAACATCCATAGAAGCGAAGCTCTGAAATCAAAATTTGATATGTTGTATACAGAATATATCATTAAATAATGTAGTAAGATAAATTTGTTTGAAGCAAAGTATCTCGCTAACCGTTGAACAGATATGAAAGTTTTTAAAGTGAAACTACTTATGTGTCCTCGAGGCCTAAAGTTATATTTGTATAGAAACTTTCTCAAAAATTACGTCAATACAGAATTTTAAAAGTTATAGTCATAATGCTAAAAATCAGCATGATTAAAATGGACTAATGGACTTTCTGATAACCCTTATAGAGTTGCTACGCTTTCTAAATTGTAAACTACAGGAATCATTATCTAAAGTTTGAAATCGACAATTCTAGCATGTCTGAATAATTAACGAAATGAGCTAACCGTTAACCCTTACAGATCGGGGGGGGGGGGGGGGGGGGGGGGGCTCAAAGAGCCCCCCCCTCTAGTTTTTTCAATCTCATTTTTTTTGTAGATAAGATGGAGAGCTGTAACTTCATGACTTTTTAAGTTTAGTAATTATACATCGGCAAGAGTTGATTTTATTAGGATATCTGGTCTGTGTCGGTCATGGTGTCCGGTCAAAGTCGGTTGGGTAGCAAAAAAAAATAGAAAAAATTCTAAATAAATCTTAATTTCTACATTATGACTTTTGTGTATAAGGTAGAAACCTAAAATTTTTTTGGTGAATACTTAGATATCAATGACCATCTGAGAAAAGTGGTGTTATGACCGTTTGACCGCTCCCTGAACGACTTTATAACCGATTTAACAGATAAAAATATTAATTTGCGCCGCCAATCGCCGTAGCCGCCGAAAATGGCGGTTTCCGTTATTTGCCGTTTTTCGGATATGATCAGAAAAAGTAATTTTTTTGTTATGAAAAATAAAAGTTAGTCCTAAAATTTGGTCATCCTAGCTGCAAAATTGGCCGCTCTACAGCTGTTTTAAAATTTAGCGGCTAAGGAGCGGTCTGACTGCTATGACTAGAAAAAGTAATTTTCTCTAAAAATACACATGAACCACCAGAAAAAAATTGTACGTCTTTATCTGAACCAGGAGCCGAGATAGAGGGGGGGGCTCTATGAGCCCCCCCCCCCCCCCCCCGATCTATTAAGGTGGGAATTGGGTCCCGATCTGTAAGGGTTAAATACAGACGTACATACCTCAATTATAGCTCCGCTTTTGTAAAATGAAAGAAAAGTAATTAGTAATATATTGCTGATTAATTGCTAAATGTATAGAGAAATTCTACTATTAATATTCTTATGCCTTTTTGAGAGAAAAAACAAGAAGGTATAAAAATCCATATTTTTTTCAGGTATTTCTGAAGGCATTACAACAATCATCAGTTGGTCTTCGACCACTTTGGAACGCGCATAGGCGCGCGCGAAAGCGCACGATGCCGCTGACTTCGGCCATCCAGAGCGCCATGGCGATACGCCATGAGCGGGAGAAACGAGAACAGCGGCGGCTGAGCAAGATTCGGCGGGAAAGCGGCCGTTCCAGCTGGGAGGGAGAGGTAAGTTGAAAAAAAAAACTTTTTATTAATAAGTTGGTGTTCTCCCTTTTTTAAAAATAGTTATATTTGTCTGTTTATACATTACTTAAAGTCAGTTTAAAACAAACTTCCTTATTTTAAATTAATTTTCAAAATTTAAGGGTGGGGTTTCAATGCTACACAAGTACTTAATGGGAGAGCACCAAAATATACTAATATATTTTTCTCTGCTTTTTTTTCATAGCGAAGCTACTCTATAATTTACTGTGTCTGTCCGTCAGTCAGTCTGTAACACTATTGGAGTAATTTGATTTTCTCGGCTTCTATTAAAGATAGACAGATATTTAGTGAAGATTCCTATGATTGTGCATCTAATCTGTGTTTTGTCCGTTTGTCATGCTTCAAAATCATGAAACGTTATTTATAGTTTTTGCATATTCTCTCTCTTTTTTCTTTGTTATTTATACTGAACATCTTCTCTATAACTCACTCTGTCTGTTTGTCCATTACATGAGGTTTTTGTGCTTCGCTACTTATGGATGTTCTCATCCTTATTTATTTTCTATTAGACATCTATTATACAAAGTAGAACGATGTCTGTCTGTCTGTTTGTACCGAAGGATCTCGCTAACCGCTGAACCGATCGGGTTCTCCTTAACAGGGTAGCTTCTCATAGGTCCCGGGAAGGTTTATAACTATTTTAGGGAAGGGAACAACCACCCTCCCATAGAAAAAATTCCAGCCCCCACCCCTCCTAAAAAATCTAGAAAAAAATATGGGTTTTGGGAATCAACTGCCCCCTCCCCAAGTGCTCCTAGAGGCCTTTAGGGGGCGAAACCGCTAGTAGTATTACAAAGAAAGAAAAAAAGAATAATAAAGTTTTGTATATTGTGCTAATTTTGACAAGTTGGTAAGAATAATTAGAAAAACTTTTATTCAGAAGTGGATATCAGAGAAATTAGGGAAAGGAAATAGAATAAAAAAATGATAAACTTTTTTTACTAGAGGCGATTTCCCTTGGGAGGGTGGTAGTACCCTACCCTAAAATAGTTATAAACCTTACCAGGATCTATGAAAAACTACATTGTAAATGCGAAACATATCGGTTCAGTGGTTACGAGCTCCTTTGTTACAGACAAAAAAAGCTTACTACTTTGTATAATAGGATATATATCCTAGTGGCTACGCCTCTAGAGGCCTCTATGGGCATTTGAGATAGAGATGGGGAAAGTCTACCCCCCCCCCCCAATATTCAATTTAGTTTTTAGAAGAAAAAGGTAAAAATAGAGGGCATTTTTTTCAAGGGACAATTTCACTTGGGAGGGTGGTAGTACCCTTCCCCAAAATAGTTATAAACCATACCAGGATCTATGAGAATCTACATTGCAAATTAAAACCATATCGGTTTAGTGGTTACGAGCTCCTTCGTTACAGACAAAAAAGCTTACTACTTTGTAGGATTGTGAGGATTTATCTAATAGTGGCTACGCCCCTAGAGGCCTTTATGGGCATTTGAGATAGAGATGGAGGTCAGCCCCCCCCCCCTCCCCATATATTCAATTTAGTTTTTGAAGAAAATGTAAAAGAATATTTTTTTGGTGAATGGGGGGGGGGGTAGGTTCGCTATTTTTTCTTAGGGGCGATTTCTTTTGAGAAGGTGGTGGTACCCTCCCAAATAATAACCTATCCTGGACCTATGAGATACTGCATTGTAAATAAGAAACATATCGGATCGGTTCAGTGGTTAGCGAGATCATTCGGTACAAACAGACAGACGGACAGACGCACACACACAAAGATTCAGTGACTTTTATATAAGGTTTTGAAAAATTTTACAATAAAAGCGAGAACTTTTTCGATCAATTGACATATACTTTTGTTCTTGAAAATTACCAAAACAATAATATCTAATTTCTATCGGCTGGTCTTTACCAGTTTCTTGCGGATTAGTCTTTCATTTCTTTACTAGGAAAATAATAAAAAAATATTCTTAGAAATTATTTGCTATGGAATACTAATAGTTGTATTTGGTAAGGTTAGATAATAAATAGTTATTTATCGGATCGTTTTATAGACAGCTTCCCGTGGAAAGTAAAATTAAAAATTATAAAAAAAAATTCCAATGTAAATATATATATATATATAATAATATTTGTTAGCCCGTGTATTCGGCATCTGGAGGTTAAAAACTGGTTTTGTATATAATTGTACATTTTTATATCCGCGGAAAGCTGTTTATAATAAATAACTATTTCATTCTCCTTCTGGCTGATGCCAAAAACTAAAAAACTCAGTTTGATTTCGGAAACCGTAAATTAAAGTAAAAGACTAAAGGGGGAAGGAGTTAAATAACTGTATGTCCCCACCCCGAGTACCCTGTGTCGACTTTCAAATGGGTCTTTGACAATTAACCAATAGCGTCGGGAATATTAGCATAGCCAATCGCTACAAAATAACAGAAAGCAACTTTCTAGCAGACGAAAAAGGTCCCCAGTAGGGGGATCAAGATGGTTATATATTTATTCGCCGTATATTTATGATTTTTCTATTTTAGGTGGAGGAGATCCCAGTGGTAGCGCCCACAAATCAAAGTGATTCCTCCCTCACAACTTTTCATATGGGGGTGGTTTTTATTCTTCTAGGCATGCAAAAATATATCTAACTAGCGGCTACGCCCCTAGAGACCTGTAGTGGCACTTTAAATGTTTGGTTTAAAAAAAATAGTATAACATATCTATGTTGCGTTCAAGTCTCAGCGTAAATTATTTTATTTTTTTTGTGATTTCTCTTGAGAGGGTGGTGGTACCCTCCCTAAAATTAGTTATAAACCTTCCCGAGACCTATGAGAAGCTACCCTGTTAATGTTAAGGAGAACCCGATAGGTATAGCGGTTAGCGAGATCCTTCGGTATAGACAGACAGACAGACCATCACACATCCTGTTACTTTATTACAAGGATTAAATTAAACTTAAATAGATTCATTATTACTTGGATTACCATGTACTCTAATAGGTCAAACTTATAGCTGGCTGAAATACCGATCCCCCCATTCATCCCCTTTATCCCATGCTATTCCCTTCCACTGAATGAACGAACTGACCAATAAATAATGTCCATGTTAGCAACTTAAACTGACGACAATTTCAATAAGTAGGGGTGATTTTGTGCATCAGCAGTTGGGATGTACATCAATTTATCGGCCATTGTCTTACCCCTTTAGATCACTGTTCAACAACTTTGGGATCTTTAAATAAATTTTGATTGATCATTTCAGTTGAGTGTCAAAACATTTCAACTACAAATTGTGATCTCCAGAAGGAGTATTTTTGTGTATCAGCAGTGGGGATATAAATCAATTTATCGGCCATTGTCTTACCCCTTTAGATCTCTTTTCAACCCCCCCCCCTCCCCACCTTAATGAATATTATTTTTTATCTACTTATTATTGTTCTTTCTCATTCTATCTCCTTTTTTATCTTCTTTCCCGCTTTTCTATTTATCTATGTGTGCTAATATTGGACATTGGATTATTTATTACAATAGTCTCCAAAGTTTTATGATAATGTTTTCTTATTCGTTGTCTCAACCACTTTTGTTGAATTTTGCTTGGTTGGTTCATTAAATTGAGTGTCCAAACATTTCAACTTAAATTGTGATCTACATAAGGGGTAATTTTGTGTATTATCATTGGGGATGTACATCAATTTATCGGCCATTGTCTTATCCCTTAAGATCCCTAGCTAAAATCTAACTATGTTTACATCTGGTTTTACTGCAATGCAATGTTTTTACATTCCTCTTAGGGTTTGACCGGATATCCGGCCATTTTCAATGTCCGGCCGGATACCGGATACTGAAAATATCCGGATACTTTATATCCGGCCCAACCATAATTCCTCCAGGGATATTAAGGGATAAGACTAGGGTTGGGCCGGATATCCGAATGGTTTCAAATGCCGGATATCCGGTTATACGGAAATTTGCGTGATATCAGGGCAGATACCGGATATCCGGTATCCGGCCCAACAATAGATAAGACAAAATACAATAGTTTGATGTAAACCTGAAATTATGATTAACACAATTACCCCTTCTGTAGATTAAAATGGAAAAGTTATGACATTGAAGGCTTGTACATTGTACAACCCATAGTACAATGATATTTTCGAAGCTACTCTATAAACTAGTCCTAAAAATGTAACTATTTCCTTAAACAGAATTTAATGAGTGAGTTTTGCAACAAATTTACTAAAAATATTTGGTTCAAGTATTCTGATTATTCAGTTATGACACTCTAAAAGTGTGAATGTTCGTATTCCTACAGTTTTAGAGCCTCGCTTTTATAGATGTTGTCATCCTTGTTTCATCACTACATTATATGAGGGGGACATTTTACGAGAAAAATGCTGTAAAAAGACAAAATAAAATATCTCATCAAGGACAGCTATTTTCATTATTAGTATAGCTATTAAAAATAGTTTAATTAAACTTACATAATGGGTCATAATCAGAGATCTAAGGGGATAAGACAATAGCCGATAAATTTATATATCCCTAATGATGGTAAACAAAATGTAGAAGTATTTTTTGGAGAGTAATCATCATTTTTGATGTACATCGATTTATCTACCATTGTCTTATATATTTAAATCCCTGTTCAGCTACTTTTTAAAATGACTAGCGGCTTCGCCCCTAGCCTCTAGATGCTTTGCCCCAAGAAAAGGATCAGTAGATATGTTCCGCGAAGAGTAGAATCCAATCGGTTCAGTGGTTACCGAGATCTTAAGGGACAGACGGATGGACAGATAAACGGACAGACATCGTTCTACTTTGTATTATAGATATATTTCGCATTACTCAGGATTTTTGATGATATTTTCTTCGATGATACCAAGTAGCCTTATAGACGCGGATTGGAGCAGACTTCTAGGAGTCGGAGTCATTTTTATATTTATAGGTACAGTATTTTAGTTTTAGGTTAAGAAGCAAAGCTTTTCTATAATTAGGGTCGGTCCGTCCTAGGAGTTAGAGTCATTTTTATATTTATAGGTATAGTATTTTTTTCTACTTTTGTTCAAATACCAAAGAGTAATCAATACAGTTTATTTAAACACGTTATTTTTAATTGATAAGTCCAATACTCAAATAGCTTTAGAAAAAAAGGATAAAAAATTCCTTTCTCTTTTAAAAACTAAAATTAAAAATGTGAGGGTTGGGTCATTTCCCCATTCCATCAAACGTCCTTATAGAATGGATTTATTTCTTACTGCTATCTTACACCAGATTATCATTTGCTGTAATAAAGTGAAACTTTTAGCTGGCTAACCCCCCTCCCCCCAATCCAACCACTTTATTTCCTCCCCCGTCCTTAATTGCTCCTAGAGGCTTCTAGGGGCAAAGCCGCTAATTTTAAGTTAATAAAATAAGAACACATACCAATCACAAGAAGAGAGAGAAAATAAATGTAAAAAATTGCTAAATTTTCAATAAATTTAACCAATATCTAGAAAATGGATAATTCAACTAAAATTCTAAATTTTTGCAGACTAATATTTAAAGAGCGTTGCTACTCCACAAGTTTATGTGGAGTTTAAACCAACCATTTAATTGCTTGAACTTTGTCAAAAGTCTTTTACTGCACATTGTTGCACCTGTTTACAGGGAAGGAGGGGACGTTAGTCTGTTTATTACACTAGTCTCTAAAGTCTTATAATAATGTTTTCGCATTCGTTGGCTTAACAACCTTGGGAACTTTTATTGAAATGGGGTTTTCTCCCATTTCCTTTGAAGAGATTTTCTTCCCCCCTTCCATTTTTCTTTCCCGAAATCTATATGACGTCACAGGAACAAAAGTGACCCAAAAGTAATACAGATTGGGCTTCGTCGCACTGGTCAGTGGTTAGCGAGATTCTTCGCTACACACACACAGACATTCTGTTACTTTTATAAAAGGATTTTTCTCTGTGCACACTTTTTGCATCTTTGCAAATCCTTGGCACTTGATTGATACATTTAAACTCTTTTATTGACAATTCTACTACAAAAAATGTTTGCTTTTTAGAACTTATACAAATTGAATTAAATTTTATAAAATTTTTACCAAAGCCAACTTGTAATCAAAATAGCGAAGCTCTTTTGTAGTACCTGGCTGTGTAAATATTTCTCATGCTATTGGCTAATTTTCAAAGCCCCAATTTAAAGTCGACACAGGGTCCACGGGGTGGGAACATACAGTTATTTAACCCCTTTCCTCTCTATTGTTTTACTTTAAATCACTAAATTTGACTATGACTATGTACACTGTTTAATACTTTACTGTCCTTTTGTCTGTTTTACCTAAATTGTTAAAAGCTTGTTGCTGTTGCGCTACTTCGGCAATATCCTTGTTTGAGACTTTTTGTTGTTGTAAATATTAGAAGGGAGTGAGAGGACAATGGACCGTTTATTGCACTAGTCCCCAAAGTTTTATAATTATGTTTTTTTATTCATTAGCTTCATACTTTGTTTTTTAAATTTTAATTGGTTGGACCATTAAGTTAAGTTTTCAAACGTTTTAACCAATAATTGTAACATACAGAAGGGGCTAAATTGTGTATCATCATTTTATCTGTCATTGTCTTATCCCTTTAGATCCCTGGAATATTGGTATGACAAATATTATCCTGGCAAATAATACTTTCAAGCTTTTTATCTCAAAATCAAACAATACAAAAATTGGACCCATGGACAAAATAAGTTTTGTTATTACAGCACAATTTAGACTTAAAAGGGCTTTGACTGAACTGTTAAATTTTATAATATTGTCTGTAGAACCATGTAGTGTTTGCTTCTTTGTGAATAGTAATACCTAAATAAACCTTTTTATTCAAGTTCTTTCAATATTATAGCTGGGAATTTGAATACATTTTTCCTTTTTTTAAAGGAAGGTTTACTACATACTCTATATGTAAAATATGCCCCTAGGAAAAAAAACACCTAAACTCCCCACTCCAAAAAAAAAAAATTTGCAAGCGGAGTGTAGACATTTTCAACCTCTTTCAAAAGTGACTTTACAAGCTTCTAAAATCCCTGCATTTTTTTCAGGTTTATTAATGGTGATGGTGAACCGCATAATCACTGCTAAAGAGGAAGAAGAGCTGTCCAAATATGTGAAGCAGCGACTCTCCAGAACCAGGTAGAATATTTGCTATTCCTGAGGTTTTAATGGACATTTTGGGTCAGAAGGAGTTGTCAAATCAACATGATTGTAATGTAATGTTATTTTGCGAATTTTATTGGATAAATTTCATGTAAATTGAAATTTTTGTATCTCTAACCGAATTTTATTTTTGACAATTTTTTATAATTTTACAATGGCTGCCGCTTACTGCCTACAGCCTTTAAAAACATTGTCATATGTATATTGTCTATACAATTTGCCAGCTTAAATCCTTATACTAAAGTAACAGGATGTTTGTCTGTCTGTGTGTCTGTCTGTGTGTCTGTCTGTGTGTCTGTCTGTCTGTGTGTACCGAAGGATCTCGCTAACCGCTGAACCGATCGGGTTCTCCTTAACAGGGTAGCTTCTCATAAGTCCCGGGAAGGTTTTTAACTATTTTGGGGGAGGGTACCACCACCCTCCCAAGAGAAATGACCAAAAAATCGAAATTTTAATAAACGTTTAGGAGACTTCAACGTCAAATGAAGAGGTATCGTACGTAAAAAATTATAGTAGAGACTTTATCAAACAAAAACATTTAAAGTGCCACTAGAGGCCTCTAGGGGCGTAGCCGCTAGTAGTTAATATAGAGGCTGTGATTTAGCAAACTAATTCCATTTCAAATTGCTGAAATTCTACATGAATATTTTGTGGGGTAATTTTGATGTAAAACTTGTTTTGTGCTGTAACTAAATTGAAGTGGATAAGAACCAGTAAGCATCAAGCAAAAAATATTTGGATTTAGAGCAAACATTTAGAAAAAGGATAACTTATCAATCAATTATTGCCTACAAAATCATATAATCCAAATTAATATGAAAGGAGTAGCTAATGAACGGTTTTCCTAGGTCTGGTCATCCATTCATCAAGAACCAGGACCAGGATTCTGAGCAGCCTCTAGAAGAACCTGTACCTATAACTTCATCTATCTATCTATTCTAGGTCTGGTCACCCTTTCATCAAGGACCTGTACCTATACCTTCATCTATTTATCTATCTATCTATTCTAGATCTGGTCACCCTTTCATCAAGGACCAGGAGCAGGATCCTGAACAGCCACCAGAAGAACCTGTACTTGTATACCTTCATCTGTCTATCTATCGATTCTAGGTCGGGTCATCTATCTATCTATTCTAGATCTGGTCACCCGTTCATCAAGGACCAGGAACCGGATCCTGAACAGCCACCAGAAGAACCTGTACCTATACCTTCATCTATCTATCTATTCTAGGTCTGGTCATCCGTTCATCAAGGACCAGGAGCAGGATCCTGAACAGCCCCCAGAAGAACCTGTACCTATACCTTCAGCCATGAAGAAACCTAGCATCACAGGAATGATTATTCTCGTATTCATTCAAAACCAATGGATTAGAACCAGTTCTCATCCATACAAAAAACTATGTCTAGCATCATATTATATCTAGTTTTCTACGAATATAAAAATGTACAATCATAACTTTAAAAACTGGTTTTATTCTCATAATTGTACATTTTATATCCGTGGAGAGCTGTTTATAATACCATGCGAGAAATAACTATTTTAAAACTAAAATCTGAATAAGATATCAGTTGCCCTGCGTTACAGTTGACCAGTTTATTGCTGTTTATCTGTTGCCGGGGTTTCTGTATCCCAACCCGATAATTTTTTATTTATTTAAAATGGTGAATAAATTTTATTATTACATGGATCTTAAACTAGATTATCATGTACTCTTTTAAAGTGAAACTTGTTGCTGGCTAACAAACTAGACCCCGTGGGCAAGGTTTCATCTAGCTTGTGCCCCCTCTATTCTTTTACTTATTATTTAGTAAATACTTTTTAGAATTTATAAATAAATAATCTTGTGAAACAGGCGCCGGAGCTGGTTCCAATAGTTTGGGAGGCCCGACTCCCTCGCCTAAAAGTCCAAAGGACAAGGTAATTTTTTGAAAGAATATAGCAGTATGCTTAGCAACCGATTAATATCTGCTGGATTAGAACCGGTTCTCAGTCATTATGTAATATTGTATTATTAACAATTTTCAACGAATATTAAAATGAATACCAGTTTTGTTAGCCCCAAAACTTTTTAATATCCTGGAAAACTGTCTATAATTCGATGCTATAAATAGTATAACTATGATTTTTTTGTAGATTTTATTGTAAGGGGGGGGGGGTCGAACAACCATCCCACTCCCCATTTTTAGTTTTAGTTTTTTTGATATTAAAGAAATTGTTGGGGATGGGGGATTTTTTTTAGAGGCTATTTCTCTTGGGATGGTACCCTCCCCCAAAATAGTTATTCTTCGGAACAGACAGATAAACAGACAGACAAACTTCATGCTATTGTTGTGCTACTAATTTCCATAATTATCCTTATTGTCTAGGTGACATTTGCTGAGTTTAAGAATGAGGTGTACAATGTGCCCGCTATATCTACAACTGGCAGAAAACTTAGCCGCTCAAGCGGCGGCTCCGGGGATCAATTACAGGTAAGAATAGTGTTTTATCGCATCGTATTAAAGTCAGCTTTCCGCGGTTATAAAAATGTACAATTATAAGATTAAAACCAGAACAAAAACTGTTTCAATGTTATACTTTCTAGAGGTGTGGCTGTTATATAGCATATATATTATATAAATATTATTCTAGGTGCCAGGGTGTGGCCCTCCTTCAGTAGATATGAATGGTGTTCCACTTTCTAGAAAAGATTCTTTACTAGCTAAAGAAAATGGCAGTATTGATCAAGGTATAGTATGTTTTATTTCCTAGCAAAGCTATTCTACATCAGGGAGTAAGGGAGGGGACAATGGATCGAATATTCAATTTTTAAGGAGTCTCAGACTTTGGGGACTGGCTTAAAGGGAATGTGCACGAATACAGCAGATTCTTACTGATTTTGGGGACTTGCGCATCAATGCCCCGCTAACTAGCTGAGCTAGTTTTGAATATGCAGACAGAAAAGTTTGTTATTTATCGCTGGTTTTAACAAATATTTTTTCCCAACAAAATGTCTTTTCATGTATAGAAACTATACTGTGATATCTATGTATTAAATAATCTAAGAACCGCTTGAATTTAGGGGTTATAAATATATCAGAAGGGTTGAGGTAGTTCTAAACAAGATTTTTCTAGTGATAAATTACAGAATGTTTACTACATTGTGATGTGTTGATAATTTAATTTTCAAGTAAATGATTTTTTTCTAAGGACTAATTTTGTTCTAAATTAGGTTACCATGATCCCTTTACAATTTTGGTAAAATTTTCTTGATAAATCTGGTTTTATTGCTTTTCAGCGAACCCTCTTAAATTGAATTAATTGCCCATTGTCCCCTCCCTTACTCCCTGATTCTACATGCTTAGACGTCTATTGATGGTGGTAAAGGGATGTTTACCCCTCTCAAACTTTGAAACCCCACATTTTACAATTTGTGTTTTTAAAAAAGCGCAGAAAAAGAAGTGTCTCCAAAAAAATGGACAAATATGACAACATTTGGCGGAGTATTTTGTGATATTGGCTGATTTAGAGACTGTGTCTCTAGACTATCTCTATTCTATAGATAGAAACACAACTTTTTTTCTCATTTTATTTATGGAATACAATTGTTTCACAAATTAATACAACATCAGTTCCAATTATTTGATGTTTAAAAAACAATGACAACATTCATAAAAGAGAAGTTCTGAAATGAAAGGACCTACGAACATTAACGCTTGTAGAGTGTCAGAACTGAAAAAGCAAAATATAAATGCTTAATTCTCGACAAAATTGTAAGTAAATTTCTTGCAAAACTGCTTAAATACATGAAACAGGCAGACTTATATTTTAAGACATAGAGATGCTTATAACATTGTACCTTATTGTAATAGGAATCAATACAAAAAATCAGATGAATTGGATAATTTTAACCTACAAAAATTTGTTTTTAAAAAAGTAACAAATCAGCATGTTTTAACTTGGACGTACAGACTTTCTGGTAACGATTATAGAGTTGCTGCGCTTTCTTAATTGTACCTAACTGTTATTGAAATCATCATGCAAAGTTTGAAATCGATTGGAAAATTCTTGTTTAATTTGACGAAAAGAGCTTAATAAGAAGTTAAAAATATGTCTTTAGGTCAACTGTGCACCGTACCTGAGGCTGTTTCTGTGACCTACACAGAGACAAGCGTCACCGTGCCGCCGCTGAGCATGATGCGGAACGGGTCCATGAAGCGGTCACGGCGGTCTAGCGGTAGTGCCGCCACTCTGGGTAGCAATGGACGTAAAGCAAGCCTTGGTGAGAGGACAGGTAAATGATTTCTATTTTTATATACAAGCAGCGTAGCTACGTTATAATTAGGGTACATCTTCTGTATGTTCGTTACTCTTTATGTGAAAGCAATATAGATGCTAAGTAAAAATGAATAATGTTGAACATGTCTGAAATTATATCTAAGGTGTTTGTATTACATTTTATTGTTCTTTTTTCTTAAAAGTTAACAGCTTATAACTATGCTGTCTACTACTCCATTATCCATCAATCTAAATTCCAGGTGACAATCTGGAGTGTAGCAAGGGCCCTCAGCACGCAACTATCTATCTATCTATCTATCTATCTATTTATCAATCTATCTATCTATCAATCTATCTATCTATCTATCTATCTATCTATCTATCAACCTATCTATCTATCTATCAATCTATCAATCTATCAATCTATCAATCTATCAATCTATCAATCTATCAATCTATCATCTATCAATCTATCTATCTATCTATCTATCTATCTATCTATCTATCTATCTATCTATCTATCTATCTATCTATCAATCTATCTATCTATCAATCAGGTGACAATCTGGAAGGTAGCAAGGGCCCTCAGCACGCAACTTCATGTGATGTAAAATCAGCTGTTTCAAATTCTACATTGTCGTCTTCCATCACTGACTCAAACACTGGGCGCAAGGAATGGACCTTAATTATGTCAAAAAATCAAAAGTGAACATTAAGTGAAACCAATAAAACTATATTAAGTACTAGTGGGGGAGGTGTCTACTCCTCCCACCCACCCTAAATTTTCAATTTTAGTTTGAAAAGAAAAAGTTTATGAAGATTTGAGGAGAGGGGGTCATTTTTGTTCAGAGGGGATTTCTCTTTGAAGGTCGGTTGTACCATCCCTCAGTACCTATTGAGAAGTTAAGTATCCCAACATTTTAACCACTAATTGTAATCTACATAAAAGGGGAATTTTGACTATCATCATTGGGAATGTACATTAATTTATCGGCCATTTCTTGTTTCATTTAAATCCAATAATAAATGTATTTGAATAGATGCATAATTTAAACAACTACCTATCCCAAGAAAAACCCTTATCTTGTGATAGCATATTGTTTTTTTGTGGGGACTCGGCTGTGCTTATATTTCTATCGTTATTAGCTGATACACAAAATTACCCCTACAGTAGATTACAATTAGTGGTTAAAACGTTTGGACACTCCACTTAATTAACTAACGAATCAAAATTCAGTTGTTGAGCCAACGAATAAGAAAACTTTAACATAAAACTTTGGGGACTAGTGTAATAAACAGCCCAATGTCCCTTCCCTCTATGACTTTAATGATGACTTAGTCAAGGCTTCCCTGCAGAGAACCTTATCACTGGGGAGACAGAGTGAAACTTCATACTCATCAATGCAAGAAAAAATTATGGCCAACAAAGGTAATAGTTATTATCGCATCATATTATAGACAGCCCTCCGTGGACATTAAAATAAAAGATTATGTGATTAAAATTAAAACCAGTTTTGTTATGTCCGAGATGCCGAAGACACCGGCTAACAAAACTGGGTTTAAAAATATGATTTTTATTTTAGTATTCATGGACAATTGTTTGTAATAAACATAAAAACATAGTGCACCTCTATATTTGATTATTTAATAACTAAACATCAGAGTCATAATAATCTTTACTTAAGTGTATAGAAATTATATTTTCATTTTAATTCTTCTAAATCTGCTATAAATATTTAATACTCTATTAAAGTTATGCTCCCAATTGGCTGAAATAACGACACCCCCCTTCCACCCCCTTTATACCATCCCTTCCACTTGTTAGATGAACGAACTGACCATTTAATATTTTGTAGATGGAGAGGTTGTACAATCACAAAATTATTCAGCATTATCATTATCAACTAAAGGTAACAGTTTCCGCGGATATTAAAATTAAAAATTATAAAATTAAAACCAGTTTTGTTAGACCAAAGAGGCTGAAGGCCCGGGCTAATAAAACTAGTACAAATTTTATAAAATGAAAAATTGTCTGCAATACGATGCTATACATGATTTTTTAGCATTGCTTCGAACCAGTTCTTATCCAGCGGATGTTAAACGGTTTCGAAGCCATACTGGAAAATATTGTAAACAATAAAAGAAAGAGGTTTATGTAATTCCACCGAAAGAGTGGGACGACCCTGTTTCGATTTTGTATTGGGTCTTTGAAATTAGCTAATAGCCACGGAATTATAAAAACAAATAATTTGTAGTATGAATTTATAATGAGAGGGGAGACAATGGCTGTTTAATACACTTGTCCTCAAAGTTTTATAATAACGTTGGTTATTTGTTGGTTTTACAACTTTGGGGACTGAAATGAATTATGATTGCTTTATTAAGTTGAGTGTCCAACACTTCAACCACTATTTAAAATCTATAGAAAGGGTAATTTAGTGTATTAACATTAGGATCTACATCAATTTATCGGCAATTGTCTTATCCCTTTAGATCCCAGTTTTTTGTTCAGGCTCAAAATGTGTAACCGACGGAGACGCGGAAACCGCCCTGAATTCTCCGCCCCCACCTGACCTACCTTGCTCATCCCCGCCCCCGCTCGAGGATTACCCAACCACCAACCCCGCCCCCATAGTGACTGGGGGCAGCGCCTCGAAAGCCCGGATAAAATCTCGGATGCTTCCACCCCTGACATTGGATAATATATTATCCGCCACAGGTATTGTTACATTATCTATAATACAAAGTAGCTTGATGTCTGTCAGTCCGTCCGTCTGTCTGTCTGTTCCTTAAGATCTCGGTAATCACTGAACCAATTAGATTCTATTCTTTAGGGAATATAACTACTGGTCCTGTGGTTGTTTTAGGCTATTTTCTTGGTGGTGGGACACCCACAACTCTCCCAGAAACAAAAATCCCCCCCCCCCATTTTTTTCATTTTTTGGGCATTTAATTTAAAATGTAGTGGTTGCAGCTCCAGAGGTGCTTAATTTTTTTTAAAAATTACCTCTTGGGGCAAAGCCTCTAGTAATGGATATAATATATACTGGATATTTTGTCAAGGGAAAGATTGTTGTAAATTTAGGTTGCTATCATGGTCAGTTCGTTAATCCAGTAGAAGGGGAGGGGTTGGTTAAATAGGGTGGTTCACTTTATTAGAGTACATAATAATCTTGTGTAAGATCCAAGTAATAATAAATCCATTGTTAGATTACACTCTCAAACACACCTCATACACACGCACACAAACACACACATACACACACACAGATCAGAGATCCAAGGGACCAGAGTTCTGGGGCAAACAACTGACATATTTTTACAATAATCGATATATTATTACTTGGATATTGCACCAAATTTTTATGTACTCTGATAAAGTGATGCCCACAGCTGGCTAAAATAACGATAACCCCTTTTTATCCCCTTTCCTTCAACTCGATGATCGAATTGACCATAAGATGAGGCAATATTATCAATTAAAGATAAATTTTCCCCTGTAAATATATCCACGTATGTCTTATATTTATTTTTACTACCTACATATTAGTAATTCTCCCATTTTTACACAATGTAAATACCTTTTAATACATACCAAAACTAGTTTTACCTCAAGTTTACCCTAAGCGTCATTGTCTTGGTACTTATGTAGTGTGTTCCTTGCGGGATCGAACCCCCACCTAAACCTTACTAGAAATATGAGAAGAAGACGACTTTTGTAGTTTGAAATCATATTATATCTAAGCAACGAAGCGCGGCATAGCCATATGTGTGCGCCCCACGCGCTTTCTTCCTTTGTATTGTTTGATGCCCTCAGCACGGCACATGTTATGTGACGAAAAATCCTGTTCTGCATAGAATGAGTGGTTAGCTGTGTGATTTTTTACCTCTATATACTTCCTGGCTTGATATGAATTAAGACTGATCCCACCGTTTCATGGTGTAAATACACTATTTGTAACTGCATCAGTGCCTTATTCATTGGAAGTAGTGAGGATGATTGTGCTTCATGCACTTAAGATCTCGTAGACGGCCACGTAGGCCTAAGTACCGAGATATTCGGCCCAAAGTACCGAAACAGTCATAGACGTCTAGAGGGGAGGGGGTAAAAAGGTGTTTACGCCACACCGCCAACCCCCCCCTCCAAAAAAAAAATAACTTTGAAAACCTTTTCTTACCCTCATAAAAATTTTTAAAAAGACATTAGATTACCCCCTCAAATTTTGAAACACCTCAAGTTATCCCCCTCAAAATAAAAAGCTTTAACGTTACTTAGAACGGTATTATAAGTTTTTACCTAAAATATGGAAAATATTAGCTTAAAATATATGTATATCCCGTAATTCTTGGGAGTATTGTTAATATCATTTATGATTGACAGATTTATTACTTAACAAATTCTCTTCCTTCCTTCTCAAAAGCCGCATTTTTCTATATACAACATATTAGATATTATTAATTCTTAAATAAATTTAAATTTCAGGCAATATCTGCAAAATTATAAGTTTTTTAAAAAATTGATTTAAAAAGGCTATACTTTGAAAGAAAAAAAAGAGTAGACTTTTTAGTAGAGTCTCAAAGGGCCATTTTAAATTTTTAATAATATTTTATCCAGTATGGCTTTGAAACAGATTACTATCCGCTGGATTAGAACCGGTTCTCAGCCTTACAGAAAACTTATATAGCTTTGTATTAGATCCAGTTTTCTTCGAATATCAAAATGTACAATTATAAGATTAAAACCAGTTTTTTGGCTGTGCCTTCGGCATCTTGAGGCTAACAATAAAGGATTTAATCTTATAATTTTTTGTTTTAATATCCGCGGAAATCTGTCTATAATTTAATGCGATAATAGTTATTTCTCGCATCGTATTATAAACGGCTTTCCGCGGATATAGAATGTTTTAATCTTGTGATTGTACATTTTTACATTCGTAGAAAGCTGGATATTATGGTTGCTAGACATAAAACAAGGATGACAACATCCATAAAAGCGAAGCTCTGAAGAGGTAGGACAAACGAACATTGATACTCGTGGAGTGTCAGAACTGAATAATCAGAATATAAATGCATAAAAGTCGAATAAAAATTGTAAGTAAATGTGTTGAAAAACTGCTTGATACGGGATAATGTTTATGGACATATTTAAATTTTTAGGACTTGATCATAGAGATGCTTCGCTTATAACATTGTACTTTGTTGTCCAAGGAATCAATATCTTAAAAAATCAAATCATTTTAATTTTAATCTTGTGATTGTACATTTTTATATTCGTAGAAAGCTGGATATAATACGATGCTAGACATAATTTTTTCGTATGAATGAGAACCGGTTCCTATCCACCGGATTCGAATGAATACGAGAAAAAAATTATTATTGTATTTTTTAAGTTTTTTAATAAATTTTTCTTTGTCTAGGTAATGAGCCCATTTCACCGCTGCGGGAGGCTCCCCTGGCGGTGCAGGAGGCCCCGCTGGAGCATTACTCCTCCCAATCTTCAGATGTATCCCCTGTGGGGACACCCTCCACTGTGTCGGCCTGCAGCCCACCCTCCCCACTCTCACAGACCAGTGAGACACAGGTAATAATACCGGGGATCTAAAGGGATAAGACAATGTCCGATAAATTGATGTACATCCTCAATGATGATACACAAAATTACCCCTTCTGTATATTACAATTTTTGTTGAAACACTCAACTTAATGAAACAACCTATAAAAATTTAATGAAGTCCCCAAAGTTGTCCAGCAAACGAATAAACGTTATTATAAAACTTTTGGGACTATTGTAATAATAAGCCGATGGTCCTCTCTCTCTCTCTCTCTCTCTCTCTCTCTCTCTCTCTCTCTTTCTCTCTCTCTCTCTCTCTCTCTCTCTCTCTCTCTCTGTTTATAGACACTCAACAAGTCATAAATTGGGCTGTTTATTAATACACTAGTCTCAAAAGTTTAATACTTTAATACAGAGAATAATAAGTTAAATAATATCGTTAAATCATCGTTAATTGTCCTATAACTAGAAAAAATGTATCTACTAAAAAATACTCCGGATACAACCAACCCTTTGATTGCACGACCTTTGTCTGAAAGTCGTAACAGTGCTTATTAATGAGTTGTGCCTGTTTATTGGCCAAGACACCCCCCCCCCACTTTCTTCAACTATAGGTGAAACGCGCCTGACATAACAAAAGTAGATACAATTTTTTAAAATTTTTATTGTTATTTTTTTCTTCAGAGGTTGTTACCAGAACAAATTGAACAAGATTCATAATGAAAAGAAAATATTTAAATATATATTCTATAACAAATCATTAACATTTATATTAAATTTGATGAAAATATCATATCAACAAATTAAAAAATGAAATAAAAAGGCAAAAAGAGAAAAAAAATATAAAGAAAGTCCTTAAAATCTACCCAAATAAAAAAAAATTGATCTCAGAAACTTATTTGAAAAAATGTTGGTGCTTCAAGAAAATATAAAATTACAAAAATTTAACTAAAATGTTCTAATACAACAAATAAAGCAACCAATGCATTTAAATTACAATTTTTATGATAAAATAATAATAAGGTATTTTGAAATTTTGATGCCAGCTATGAATAATAATGATTACATGAAAAATAGGTATACAAATGACTAAAATAGGTTTACCTATGTCAGAAATAAGCAGGTAGTCATTTAAAAAATATTTGTTATTTTTTAAAGACAATAATGTTCTTTTAAATGTTGATAATAAATATATAAACATAACTATTGGCATACGCGGAGGAAGCTCTTTATAGTGCCTATAAAAAAGGGGATAAATTTAAAAACTTTTGGCTGAAAAATTCAAAATGACTTCATATTAGAATAATGGACTATTCTAATATGACGTCATTTGTGATACTTTGACC